>NC_081410.1:482537941-482717941 GCF_030272615.1 Cryptomeria japonica | reverse complement strand
AAACAGAGAGCATTTAGCACCAATACGACCTCTAGATGAGATTAAACTTGGAGAACTTTTGGACCACTACCTTTGAGCCTCAAATCTCCCTAGTTTATTAGCCTTAAAGATTCATCTTCGTTGGTTTAGAAACCTTTGAAGGAAACAAGACTAGCTTGTTCAAATGACAAGATAAAATGGATCCCAAATGCAAGCCAAAACCCAAATAAATAAACAAAAGAATATTCTAACAAATTTGAGCATCCAAAATGAGAAGATGATTGCATGTAAAGTTTGTAACTCCTTTTTCCATGGTGCTTGCAAGTGAAGTTTGTAACTCTTTTTTTCATGATGCTTTTAAGTGAAGTTAGTAACTTCTTTTTCCATTTGTCCACCACCTTCTAACATTGTTCTTTCGAACTGCACCTTGTGTCATTTTGTCTTCTAACTCCAACAATTTTCCAACAACCAAAGATTCTCTTCACTAACCCCACACCAATTTTTTGGGCTATTTATTATTTCAAACAATATTTAATATTTTTCTTTAAATCTAATTTGACCAATTTAACTTGAAGAGCAAACTTTCAAAGGCTTACCCATAGGTCTTAACTTACTATTTTTAGATAGTTGGTTTTACTAAAAATAGTAAGTGGTATTTGTAGAAAATATTTAAAAATGTACATGACAATTCCTCCCTTCCAAAGATTGCTTGTGATCAAGCAATTGCAAACCAATGGCTCAAAGATCCTGATTCGAAATGATATATCATGACAAACATCATATTCAACCTTGTCTCTATATCTGTAAAATGTCACATCTTATTGCTAAGCATTTTGAAGAAATTTGAGAGTTGTACCTATACCAAGTTACTTTTTTGTGACTATATTTAATGCATAACCAAAGTGTCCCTATCATTAGTTATTGATTTCCTTCCTCCATAATCTTATCTCTTTTAGATTGATTCCCAAACCCCATAGCCACACAAACATTAAATAACTTGTACCAAGAATCCATGTTGCCTTTGATGATGTTGTGGATCTGATTTTTACTACTATTAGGATTGTTATAACACCAAAAGAATCATCCACAATAGTGAATACACAATTAGGAAGCAATTACCTTGAACTTGTGTTGGAGTTGTTGGGATACTGCTTGTGAGAAGCAACACTATTTATTCCAAACTTTACTTGAGCTTGAAGGATGTTGTATGTAACTTCAAAATCCAATATATAATAAAAATTGTACATCTAAAGGGTATAAATTAACATCATACAATAGCAACACAAATCCCTCCCAATTTTGAAAATTAACCTTGCAAGTTGTCCTAGATCTATAGCTAGAAATGCACTGTCATTTGGAAAGTTGTTCCCAAGTCTTCTAAAACTCAAAATAATGATAAAATTATGATTTTTGAAACATGTTGGAAAATGATAATATTCATGGTATCCTTTACCAAATCCAAAAAATTTTCTAAAATCAAATCTCGCATTCACCTCTACACTACTGAGATACATACTATAGATACACTCATCAATCGACCGATCCTTCTCCTCAACTAATAAGAAATTAATTTCAGTTGCATGGACTAATGTTACATGATAGAGGTATAATTCAAGGGCATAAATAAACATTATACAACATCACCAAATCCCACATACTAAATCTGCAAGCATGATCTTGTGAAATGAAAGGATTATTTCATCAAAAAAATTCAAAATTTCTTGTGTAGTTGTCTCATGCTTTCTCATAGCACACATGAATTTTCTAAATGATGTGAAACTAGTTCTCCATGCATTTTTTGGTCACAAATTCATTTTTATGAAATTCTTCGCCCATTCTAATAGCATCCATTCTCCAAAAGGTACATTCAAAATCTACTAAAATCTCATGAAACTGCTTACCTAAACTTTGAGTGACTCCTTGTCATGGAGAAGAGAAATTCTTCTAACACTTTTATTTGTCTCATTTGATGAAACCATATCCATATTATTATTCACCTTAAGCTCAAGAAAGAGATACATCTTATCCATGTGAAAGATGATCTCATTAGCCTCTTTGTAACTATCATCTTGATTTTTTCTCACTAGATCTCTTAAAAATTAATGATCTAATTGCGAGATTATTTTTCTCCAATAATAACTCTTTTCTAACCTCATCATGCAAGGAGACTACCTCCAAGCACAATAATCTAGAACTATTCAAAATTGAAGTCAGCAATATACCAAAAATGTGACAATTACAACAATGATATACCTGAGTATTAATCACCAATATCTCCCTAGAAAAATGGGTGGGCACCAAAGTATAGATTAGAACTCTCCATAAGTATTCATAAAATGGAAAATATTTTTTCCCATGACTAGGATTCTCATTATACTATAAGCAACAATACTCATAAATGTTATCACATCAAATTGTAAGCAAGTGCACATGATTGCAATCAACCAACCACAATTAAGAAATATTATAATCAACATTATCATATGGAAACAAAAATAGTAAACCAACAACACCATCCATATGAAAACTTGAATCAACAATTCAATCATGAAAAATCCCTCCATGAACATCTGCACTTTTCGTAGCCTTTCACAATTAGTAACTTAGTCCTTATTATGACTTGATTGAAGTAGGTTCTTTCAAGCTCCCATGTAAATTCTTCATACAAATTAGTTTCCAACTCTCCTATATCTATTGGTAATCCTTGGGACATATTATTGAAAATTATTCTATTCTTATTTGAAAACATTGGAACTTCAAAATAAAGACTATATTGCTTACCACAACTTGAAATGGTATGCATGTTCTCCAAAACTAATAAACTTGTAACTCCAACAACTTGTCACATGTGGGAATACCTCTAACCCTTACCATCAATTCACATCAAACAACTAGATGCTATTATCTCCATTTGGCCATCACCCATAATTTTTCCTTTAAACGTGGTACTTGGTTCCCATGAATTATTTGTAAGCTATTAACATCGACTCTTCACAAGGCAATTAGGTGCACAACAAATTTCCCTTCACTCCAAATGTTAAAGATGGAGAACTTAATAATTGTATCAAGGCATGTATCCATTTTTAAACTCAAGAGATCAATAGGATCAAATATGTGAAAATAATATTGAATTTGAATCAAAGAATCCTTATGCCCTATATAGAGAGTCATATCCCTTACTCTATCACACTTTTTAGCATGTTTTACATGATAACTCAAGTTTTTCAATGATATAAGAGGAAGCGACAAATATGAAGTTTCATACCTTAAGCTGTCAACAATGAGCTCATCCTTCATTGATGAAGTGAGAATTGTTGTGATACCCTCAACATGTAAACTAAATTTTTTTTCTTCAAATGAATGTCCATCCATAATGCTATTATGAGAATCAATCAATAGATCACCCTTTGGGAGTATAAAGGATAGGGAATGTTCCTTCATCTTAAAATCTTCACATCCATCAAGTAAAGCTCTTTCTTCCTTGGCTTTATCGTATTTTTTCTTAAGCATGCCATCATCAAAAGTCAATGAAACCTTCTCCATTACCCAATAATTTTTACTTGCAACATGTATGTTGGATTTAGTTGAAACACCAAGGTCCCACATCATTATCCACGAGATGTTTTGAAGTTGAGAGAAAGGATTTCTCTTCCACTTTGTACCCTTTATTTTATCGTCATTATTAGAATGCTTCTCATGATGATTATACATGAGACTAAGTTGATATAATAACTTTTCTCTACTATACTCAAAGAAATAATTGATGCTTTTACCTCTCATTTTTTAATGTAAACATCCTCAAAATATTTGTTGCAACACTTTCATCCTAGAAGTGAGTTTTATCCAAATCCTCCTTGCTTTTGTTGCCGAAATATACATGCTCCTCTTTTGAAAGCTTTGAAAGTCAGCTTCAAAGTCTTCTCATTCCATCTTCTTCTTTTTCATTGTTTTCAACCTTTGGTTCTGATTCTTCATCTTTTTGTAAAGACATTTATTTTACTTCATGATCTTGGATCTCTTCCTTCTTTTGATTTTTCTTTCTTGAATGTAGGTGTAGTTTATAACCCTTCACTGCCATCATGCCTTACATCTGACTTAAGAAATCATTGTAGGTGACTGAATTATTGAATCTCTCATCCATATTGTCACATGTAGCTCTCATAGTAGTTGGATCTATTACCATTTCTTCCATGGGATTGGAAGATGGAGTGGGTGTGAAAATAGACATAATAGGTTGCAAAAATACTAACAAAACCTCAAGCTAGCAAGATCATGGCTCTGATGCCACTGTAATGTTCCTTTTCAACATATTAAACTTACATTGAATGATTTCTTTTAATTTTAAAATCGGATTTGCATAAACTTGAAAATAGACCAATCGTTTATAATGAAATGCCCTTGAAAATAATAACAAACTAAACCCAACTTAAGGTAACTGATGTAGAATACTTTATTACACATGTGAACATGATTTTACATCTATTTGATTATTCAATACATCTGATAATAGAAATGAACATCCACTATAAATTATAGGAACATACTCCAATTCTTTGGTATCCAAACACATAAGAAACAACTACAACTTCTGCTAAAACTTCTCCAAACTTGTCACAATTTCTCACAACAACAAAATACATGTAATAAAATCTCAACAATAGCCAAACTTTTCACACTTTCTCACAACAATAGAATACATGTAATAAAATCCTAACAATAGCCAATAACAACAATATTTGTTGTTATGAATGACAATACAAATCTAAAGCCAAATTGCTAAACTACACACTCAAATCTTCTAAAAATCACCTACAAACTGTTAGAGAAAACAATACAAATAGAGAGAATTCAACACTAATACAAACTCTTAATGAGATTTCCCCTAGTGACCCTTTGGACCACTATCTTTGAGCCTCAAATCTCCTTGGTTTATCAATCCTAAAGATTCACCTTCATTGGTTTACTAGATCCTCTGGAAAAAAAAAATGTTAGCCCATTCAAATGACAAGATAGAATGGATCCCAAAAGAAAGCCAAAACCATCCATCAAGGGGCATGATCGGGTTGATATGGTGTCTCAAGGAGTGAAGGAAGTTGAGTGGATACCCCCCAAACCAGGGTGGATAAAGATAATTAATTTCGACGGTGCTTCCAAGGGCAACCCGGGACCGTTGAGTGTAAGATGTGTGGCGAAGGATAACTAAGGCAAGCATGTGGGGGCGGGGTGGCAATGTCTACCAACTGGGACAAACAATGAAGCCGAGGTGAAGGAATATTTACTAGCAATCCAAGTGGCGAAAAATATTAGGGGTGGAAAAGCTTCACTTGGAAGGTGATTCCCAAGTGATAATCAACACAATCATATATGGAAGCTCTCTCAGTTGGAGAGTTAGCTGGGACATAGAAGACATAAAGGTGAAAGTCTCATCTTTTGAAGACTTTAAGATCTCGCAAGTGTATCAAAGCAGGAATAAGGAAGCAGACAGATGTCTGAATGAAGCGTTGGAGATGGGGATAGGAGATACAAGAATTATGGTGAATGGGTGATGCAGGCGTCCTATAATGCCAAGTAGGATAAATATATCTGTTTGAGCAGCGGGAGAGAGTGATTAATGAAGGTGGTCGACAGAGTTTTGATGGTGGTACGGCGTGGCAGACGAAATATCTTACCAAATCCTCCATTTTGCATCAAGATTTCTTAGGCAGGGTGGCAGAAAGATGTGTATTGCTAGAAACAGAAGTGGCCGAGATGGGGTGGTACATGCATTAATGTCACCACGCTGGAGAATTTTTCAAGCACACCCTAGCGAGCATAAGCCATACATGCGGTAGATGTCTTGGCTTCCAAGATAAGTTTCATTCAGAATGAAAGTCAAGAATAGTGAATTGAGTCATTTGGAAAGGTGATACAGGGTGTGTAGGTAGAGTGTTTTTTTGAGAAAATGGAGCCGAACTTCTCACTAAAGGTGTCGCTTCCTATGGTGGCCTTTTGGGGTGCCATTTTCTGATGAGCGTCTGTCTAACCTGTTCAGGTTTGTAGACCAAGTATTCCTAAATAGGGTGAGGATAGTGCTAGGCAAAGAGTACATACGAGGGGAGTATAAATACCACACGAATGTGGAGATTGTATCAATGTTTACCATGTGGGTCTTTGAGCTTGTCAGGGTTGACAGAGTGCATTGGGTGGTAACAAATAGTGTGTGTGAAGAATGGAGGGGAGGGCTGGAGAGATTCATCAGGATGGCAAGAGATGGAGATGGCTTCATGTGCCCAAATGGAATATGGTTGCACTCCAATGAATTCCAATCTCCATTGCACCCTTTCCTACTATGGAGCGCAAACTGCAGCAGGAAGTCCAGAGGGTATCGACACAAATTGGTATGCACGGAGTGCAGGAGTATATCCGAGCTTGGGAAAGGAAGGAGATTTAGAGGGAATTGGAAAAGTGGGACCCCTCCAATGCAATGGGGAAGGGGGAGGAATCTGGATCGGGCTCATCTCCAAGGAAGAAGAGAGGGCTGCCAAGGGGATCAAAGAAACTTTTGGGTGACAGGGCGTTATGGATTGGCTTCCCCCCAGAAGCACATGACGACCACGAGGATGAGGAGGATCAATGAGAGAGATCAAAGGAGGGGAGCGCCAAAGGCAAGGAATTAGTAGTGGTTAACGAACCATAATAAGGTTCTTTTTTGTTGATACTATATGTTTTTATAGATTCGGGATGTTCTGGTTTATGTATATTCATATGGTTTTTGTATGATGGGTGCTAAGGGTTTTTTTGGCTTTTGTATCTATATTATATGCGCAAAGACTATGAAATATGTAATCTTTTTAAAAATTAATATAATACAACAATTACCGATCGAAAAAAAGCAATCCAAAATCCAAATATATAAATAAAAACACATTCAAACTGATTTGGGTATCCAAAAGGACAAGATGCTTGCATGCGAAGTTTGTAACTCCTTTTTCCATGATGCTTTCATGTGAAGTTTGGAACTCTTTTTTCCATTTGTCCACCACCTTCTAACATTCTCCTTTCAAATTGCCACTTGTTTAATTGTGTCTTCTACCTCTAACAACTTTCCAACAACCAAAGATTCTCTTCACCAACCGTACACCAAATTTTTGGCATGTATATTATTTTAAATAATATTTAATATTGTCATTAAAATTGATTTGGCCAATTTAACTTGAAGAGCAAACTTTCTCGGTTTATCCATAGGTCTTGACTTACTATTTTTAGATAGGTAATTTTACTTAAAATTATAAGTACATTATTTTTGGAAAATAGTTAAAAAGGGACATGACACGTAGAGGGTTGTACTTTTGAAAGTATTAGCATAGGATTCTTGGTGCAATTTTCCCAACTTGTATAGTGTTATTCTTATCTCTAATGGCTATCTCATATGCATTTTGGAGTGTTTCTCCACCAATGGATTGGATCATAATTGAAATGTCACTATTTAATATCCACAAATAATACAAGAAAGCGTACTCAAGAGAAGCTCACACTAGTTGTAGGATCTTATCTAATGTTCTCTAAAAGGTGAAATTGAAATCAATCATATACTCATGTAGTGCTCATTTAATGGTTCTTAGTTTCTCTACTAGAGACAAATGATTTGATTTGTCTTCCAACTTCATGCACAAATATTCTCCTAGTTGACTCCATGTGCTAATAGAACTCACCTGAAAAATTCTATATCTTTATAAGTCATTTCCTTCAAAGAGGCAACCAACAACTCGATAGAAACATTTCATTTAGTCACATTGTGCACTAAACAAATATTTTCATTGTCTTTGATATATATTATCAAAGTAGTTCCAACTTCTCCATTAAAGAAATAAATATTTTTTACTGGAACCATAGGGGTCATTATGTTGAGAAACACTTCTCCCATTTAATGTAACAAAGGCTTGCCACTATCTTGAACAAGAAAGAAGAAGGGGAACTCACATTTGGTTTCACTAGGTCACTTGCCCTTGACACCCTTCAACTTGAAGGTTCTAGGCCACATGATACCAAAACAATGGCAACGGTAATGTAGTCAACAATGAAGGAAGTTTTTTATTTTTCTTAGGGGTTGGCCAAGCATTTCCCATAACTCTCCAAATGAGGATTGGTAAATTCCTAAAAGGAAAGGAAAAAGAAGAAGAAGAAGATATAGGAGTCAACACCAAGGCAAGTAGGCATTCTTTGTGATAGAGAAGATAGAAGGAAATGGCTAGTGGAAGGCAAAATCCTCTAAAAAGAACCATAAATGAAGTTCCTTTCTTAGAATATTAGAGGACTAAATAATCCTCAAAAATTATTTTCTCTCAATAATTGTTTCCTTGAGAACAACATAGATTTTCTATTCCTTCAAGAAGTTAAAATGACACTAAGAAATTTATAAGCTATTACTAACTATATCTGGCTCTTGGCTAAGTTTTGCATTTGTGAAGTGCAAGGGACTTTTGGAGGCATTGTGACTATGTGGAACCCAAAGCTGATTTAAGGAGTATCATTTTCACTCTCCATCAGTAGTCTTGTTGTTAGGTTCACTTCCTCAACTTGCTCTTGGATTCTCTTTAATATCTATTCCACTAATGTGATAAATGCCATAAAAGTTGTGTTATACTAGGAAGTTAATTTTGAAGGGGAGGTGGAGTCAACTAAGGCTTCAAAGGATAGAGAGGATGAGGATAAAATCATCACTATTTCTAACACTATTAATGATATTATGAGTTCTTGATCAAGGTAGTCCAATAGGATTTCTATCCACCCAACTCCCAATACTAGCATCAATGACACTTCCAATGACTCTAGGGATACATATAACAAAGATAATAAAGAAGAGAATGAAGATGTTCAGGATGATGAGGAGGAATTTGATAAATAAGGTGCAAGTCTTTCTTCGAAGATGAATGCTCCAGACTTGGAGAGCTTGGGTACCATCCCCATTACTCAATCTTACAAACATGTTCATAACTACTACTCAAAGTGTGACCAAATTACTATGAATATTGCTATCCTCAAAGAAAAAGTTAAAGATCTTGAAGGAAAATTGATCACACTCTTTAAGTTTAGTTTCAATGTCATATAGAGATATGTGGCCACTATCTTTTTGTTGTAGAAGATGGAACCAAAAATACATAGTGATGATAAGGAAGTCAACTCAAGAAATCATAAGAAACATTTTAAAATCCTTAGTGAGGATTAGGACAATTATTTGGTTAACTCTTTGTTTCCTTTTTTCCTTTTATTTTTAATAATATTTTTAATAAAAAATATAATACTTATGCATTATCAATGTGTTTTTAATGGCTTGTTGGCCACTTTGTCTACCCTAGGGGCTTTTTTGTTTTAAGGGTCAACACCCTACTTTATTTCTTAATATCATAAAAAAAAAGGCTTGTTCCTAGAAATATTCATACGAATTTTAGGTTGCTAATTTTGAGGAATGTAGAGAGGAGGTAGCTTTGGTCAATATGTACTACTAGAAGGAGGTGAATATACAATTATCATAGTTGAACGTGTTTGTTTTTTAAGCTTAATTGAAGTCCAACCCTAAGTCTAAACTCTAAAGAAATCAAATTTATAATTGATCTCCAACACTAACCTTAAACTTACCTCTATCCTTTTTGAATCTGAAGTCAAATCCTAACCCAAAATGATTTGGTTTAATGTTCAATTAGGTTAAGGATAAGGGTTCAATTTGATTTTAGTGTTCAATTAGGTTTAGGGTAAGAGTTGAATTTGTTTTAGTTTTAGGGTGAGGGTTGAATTTGTTTTTTTTTAAAGTTAAATTTGGCTAAGGGTTAGGGTTCAATCTGGTTTAATGTTAAATTAGGTTTAGGGGTAGTGTTCAATATGATTTATGGTTATGGTTCAATTTGATTTAGCATTAGGGTTAGGGATCAATTTGGTTTAGGGTTATAGTTCAATTTGGTTTAGTGTCAGGTTTAGGATTAGATATAAAATTAGAGTTGGGATAGGTATTAAAATAATAACCCAAATTTAATAATGGTTATAACTATATTGGGTTTAATGTTTGGTTATGTTTAGGGTTAGTGACCAATTTGGTTTAGTGTTTAATTATGTTTAATGATAAGATTCAATTTTGTATGGTGTTAGACTTAGGGTTAAATTTGGTTAAGGGTTAGGGTTAATGTTCAGTTTGGTTCAATGTTTAATTAGGTTTAGGGTAAGGTTCAATATAGTTTAGGGTTATGGTTCAATTTGATTTAGTGTTAGGTTTGGGGTTCAAATTTGTTTAATGTGAAGGTAAGGATTAGATATAATATTAGAGTTAAGGTTGGTATTAAAAATAATCCTAATTTAATAATGGTTATGATTGAATTAGGTTAGTGATCAATTATGTTTAGGGTTATGGTTCAATTTGGTTTAGTCTTAATTTTGGTTTATAGTTGGGGTTTAATTTGGTTTAATGTTATGGTTAAGGTTGAATTAGGTTTAGTGTTAGAGTTTAGTTTGGCTCATGATTACAGTTCAATATGTTTTAATGTCAGGGTTAGGGTTCAATTTGGTCTAGGTTTTGGGTAAGGTTTCAATCTAGTCTACTATTGAATTAACTTTAGGGTTACAATTAAAATTTGTCTTCTACTTTTGTGTTAGGGCTAGGGTTCAATTAAATTTAGGGTTATAGTTCAATTTAGTTTAGTGTTAGTGATAGGATTACATATAGAATGAGAGTAGGGTTGGAATTCAAAGACTAACCCAAATATAATAAGAATTGGGGCACAATTTGGTTTAGTGTTCAATCTGGGTTTGTTTTCAATTAGGTTTAGGTTTAGTATTCAATTTAGTTTATTGTTTAATTAGGTTTAGGGTTAGGGTTGAATTAGGTAATGGCCAAGAGTCACAACTTAGAATTTCACTTTAGATGTCCCTATTGGGAATTGAACTTGGGTCTCCACAATGAGAACCCATTGTTTTAACCAGTTAAGCTCAACCCCTTGGACTCCAACATTTTTTATAATTCATTAAAATTTGGTATTTTTTCTCTCCTCTAGTCCTTTCTATAATTGAAATGATTAGGGGAAGAGCACCACTAGTTGAGCATGTACCAATTGTTGTGAGGGTTGTTGATACCTTTTGTTCCAAAAATTGAACAAATAAAACCTATTGTTTGAAACATAAAATATCAATTTTTGTTAGGAAATGTACCAATAGTCTTTAGGAAATGTACCAATAGTTGTTAGGAAATGTACTAATATTGTAAAAAGTAACCAATTAGGTGATGTCATATCAGCTGCACAACTATTGGGGCCTCTTTTGCATTCCTATTGGTCTCACTTTTTTTTTGGGCTGTTTTGGACACCTTGGCAAAAAACATGCTGATGTGGCACCATACTTGATGATGTGGCGTTGAAAGCTTAGTTATAAGTTGGGAGTGATTTGAAATTTCCACGTAAGATTTTGAGAAGCGAGAAGTTAAGGTGCTCAAGTGCTCTAATGATCTTGATTAGACAGGATTTTTTTATTTTATTTTTATCATTTATCAATTATTAATTAGATTAAAAAATACAATACAATTATTATAATTTTTAATTTAATTAATAAATAACAGAAAATTATCTATTGTGTTTCCTGGATAGACATGACCTTTTATCGCCAACCCAAAAAGTTAAAAGACTGTTATAAATAGGTAGCAAAAGTATTATATCTCATACAACCCACTAAAAATTCTTCCAGAGTCCCGTACCCATACCGATTTTTCTGACAACCTTTTTCTTTTTTTGAACCAATCAGTCAGGATATCTAAGGCACACTGACAAATTTCCTTTTAAGGCAGGAAAAAGCTTCAGTTTCCCTTGTGCTGCTCTGGCACACTGCGAAAAATGATGAAACCAAAAGAAACAGCATGCAGAGAGTATTTTGCATGGATCCGCCTGGCACCGTTTCGTATGGGTTTTTGAACTACTGCCCACAACATATATGGCAAAAACAGTTCTAATCAGGTATGGAAATCAAACCCATTTACAGTATTTACTGGTTGGGATTTTATAGCAATGGCGTTTTTCTTTTCTCTTTTTCATTTGCTCGGTTGTGCTGCATTTAACTTAAATAGGGGGCTTTTAGCATGCAATGTGTCGGAGAGATGTTCATATTTTGTGGGTTTTTGTGATTGTATTTTGATGTCTCTGAAGCTTTTGAAAAAAAAAGAGGGTGCTGTTGTATTAAGCGTTCGTGATTGTGGGGCAATGTGGATTGAGTCTGTTTGGGTGACAAGTGTGTAGGTTTGGATAGAATTGGGTTGTTGGATCGTAATGATAATAATAGTACTGATAGAAATTGTATCCTGAGATCGTGGTGTAATGGTGATGGGTGACCCTAATAAGAATGTGGACTAGATTCAAAATCCCCCACCACAATAGGGTTATAGATAAATCTAGTTTATCACTAAGGACAATCCATATTTACAGATCTTAAGGATGTGGCAGAAGAGCAAACCTCAAGAATATTATGCTATAAACTTCTGTTATCGTAAGGGAAAATAGTATATTACCAAATGTATCCCAGTGATGTTTATAGGTTCTTTGAGCCAAGATCCACCTAGGGCTTGAAGCCTTTCTTTTCTAGTCACGGAATGGATGGATTGGCAAGGCTGGTTTGCTCCGGAGTATTAGAGCCTATGGAGTAGGAAATTTGAACAGCCCATATATGGTAATTTGAAAAGTTCCAGGTGGAGTCTCATAAGATCCCATGTGAGGCTGTGACCTAAAAAACTGCCTTTCCTTTTTTACATGATGTTGTGTTGAGTATTGCCTAAACTCAAGGTCGTAGGCACACAATACTTTTCTAGAAGTCATTTTCAGTTCATCTTCAAATCTGTCTTAGATGAAAGTTAAAGAGTCACTGGAAGTATATATGATTAGTCAGTAATATTCTTTAATTAGTGGATAAAATAGCCCCAAGCTATACTATTCCCATCAATGATTATTTGTATATGAATTTTTATAATCGGAGTAGAATGTAATTAATAAGTGGAATTTAATGACAAATGGTCATAAAACTTAATAACAGTCTGTATGGAGGAAATCGAATGGGTTTAATGGGAATCTAGCAGAGACTGTATTTGTAGAAATGAACTCTAGGTTTAATGTTTTCATAGTGTCGCATGCTATAAAATGAATTTGTATATGATGTTTCTAATGCTTCTATTTTTAATTTTTTTTCTCTGCTTACATTATTTTTAATCCCGAATGGTTGCATCAGAATATGATTAAATTCTAATTACTGTCAGAGGCATAATACATATCGAGTGTTATCATCTGGAGATAAGGTAGTACAGATACTGGTACAGGTACAGGGAAGCAATTTTAAATCAGTGTACATGAGCAAATGAATAAGGACATCCTATATAGTATATTTAATATTATACATAAATATAGCCACCTGATGATGTGGGTATGGGGATTGGAACGACATCTCACACCTATATTGGATTTTCCTGGTGATAATGATATTGAGTGATGGGTTTCTTTTGGCATTGATTTGCAGATGTGGTAACTCTAATCCATTTCACACGCATAAGTTCTTGAAGCCTGGAACTAGATAGTGCTTACTTTGAAACATGGCAGCCTCTGCAGACGAGCTACGTAAGAATGAAAAAATTCAAATTCCTTTGATAGATTTGAGGGGCTTCTGTCAGGATGAACTCATTATGATAGCAAGATTATCTGGAGACATTGCCGAGCCACAACTGAGTAGTATGATTAGGCCCAAGATAGATAAAACCATATTTAATGAAAGTGCAGGAAGCAGAAGACAAACTTATTATGGGCATAGAGTGCCTAGGAAGCGGAAAAAGCTTGACCTGGAGTCTGATGCAAGTGAAGCTTGTCAAGGAATCTCCATGAGATCAATTATGAAGTATTCAGCCAGGGGAAAATCTGGCAGTAACAAGAAGTCAGGAAGAGACATATTAGATTTAGCTAATAAACTTCTTCACATCATGGACAAGGAAGATGCTAATCTGATTAATGGAAGAGATTCACTTTCTTCAATTGTGTCAGAGAAAACTGATGTTCCAAAGCTTGCACACATTGATGAACACAAGCGAGATGATCAGAGTCATGAAGTCCTTAATGCAAATTCATATAATAAATGTGAAGAACACTCCTATTGTATTAATGGGGTCGTTGGAACTGCAGGGAGAGATTTGGGAATTGGGAAAGTTAAGAGTGTACAAGGATCACAAGAAGATCAAAATGACATTGTAGTTAATGTGAGATAAAACGTACCAGAAACCAGCAGTACAACTTAAGTACTAGAGACAGATTCAGAAAAGAAGGGAGGGAACTCGTGTGAAAATTAGAAGGATTACAAGTATATTAAATTAAATAATTAAAGTTTTAGATGATGCAAGTTCAAGTGAACCAGAAACCATTAACATGCCCACAAAGTATCTGTTGGAAAAACCAGAAGGGTTATATGAAGGTCTATATAAATTTGGAGATTGTACAAGTTAGGATATACCGGAAACCAAGAGCACCTCTGAAGTACCTAGAAGAAGTTCTGAAATGGCAAAAGGTATCTGGCACATCAGCAAGTTTGAAATTCTGAAGCTTTTCAGGTTTGAAGGAAAACCATTGTGCATTTGGAGTCTGTTCATCCAAAGTGAGAAAGTAATTTCTTTAGGAATGATAGATGCTCGACAGAGAGCATTGTGTTCATAGAAATAAAATTGTTTCAAACAGTTAAGGATCCTTACAAAATATCAGATATGACTATGGAAATACCTAACCAATGAACAAAGCAATAGTTTGTGAGAAGCAAAGTGAAGTTTAGACCTTTTGTATGAGGCATCACAAGGAGATTTTTTATTTGCGAGGAGATAAACTACCTGTTGTGGAGAATATTGACAAACCAAAGAGAGTATGGAAGGCCAAAGAAACATATTTCTAATGGAAATGCACTCTCTTCCAACTCAAGGAAAGGAGTCCAAATCAATCTTCTTCCAGTACATCAAAAGAAGATGGTAACGACTATTATATTTTAGTAAAAGCAGGTTGTAGAAGTCAATATGAGTGTAAGGAAACTTGAAAAGTAGAACGAATTTATTTTCTGACGCAGCTTTGAATGATGGAAAGGAAGCACCTTGTGATGGAAGTGTAGCAGGTAAATTGACAAGCAAATGATGCCTTCAAATGATGGAAGTCCATTATAAAATACACAGCAGATGTGAGACAGGGGCAGGCTAACAGCAGGAGTGTTTTACATACAGAAACTTTATGAGCAATTTTGAAGAATAAAAGGATGGCTAAAAGAAGGAATGAGTGGGACATGCCAGGGATGGTGTCATATAGAAAAGCATGTAGCTTCTGACGTTTTACAGAGAAGAGAGTGGGAAAACAGGCTTCCCGATGGTTGGAAGGTTGAGGTCTGTCTACCAAGGACCAAGAGTGAGAAATACGACTATTTTCATAAGTTTGTAAGTTATGCCTCTTGTGTTTTTCTTTTGGAACATGCATTTGGAATTTACAGTTATCACTTTCTCCTAAGATATCTCCTCTTTCTTTTTTCCAAACTTTTTCCTGTTGTATAAATTTCAGACGTTGTTCTTGAAGCCCTGTTTCATGCAACTAACCATTGGAGATACTGAGGCAAAATAAATATTAATATGGTTATTATCTGAAGAAACGTCTATCTGGATATAACGATTAGTCCTTGGTAGCACTATTTGATGTTTTGAACTTGTGTTCAACTTTAATAACTAGATAGTTCTTTATTATTTGTGTTGAAGCCTGTATGGAGTCCAGTTTACCAAACAGGATGAAACTAAAACGTTTGAATCCTCTGTTAACGGTCAAGAGAATGTTTGTCCTTGAGGAGGAGGTGGCAAGGGAACGAAACCTTGCCTTTGCGTATCAATGAAGACCCAACCGTAAAGTGGGTATGTTTGGTGCTAAAGTTGTAGCAAAAATGTTTTAATCTTAAAGAGGAAATGCACAGTTTGAGTCATTTGCAAGGTTTGTCTCTTAGAAAGAAGTAAATGATAATTTAGCTTCTAGGTGACAAGATTTCATCAAGTGCTCAACAGATGGGAAATGCATGATGCTTGGCTTTATCAATCCTTGTTTCCAAATTTTGAAATTTGCAACTCTACACATAAGAGTGCAGGAGAAAATTTCTTTTCAAGACGAAGAAATGCAATCAAACATTATTTATATTGCAATAGAAAGGGGAAAAGGCATGGTGGAGTTCCATGATGTGCAAATGCACCACCAGCTCACTATACCACCATAACCTGGAACTTATCTTAAACTTGCCTATAAGAAAAATCTTAATTTTTTTTTTCAGTTGTAAGATTTGTCTGATAACATTTCACAGAGTTGTAGCTGTGCAGGACACTTAAGGAGCCAATCTAAAAAAATGAAATGATGAGAATCTCTTCCATATGTTAACTTCTTGAAGGAATGTGGCTGAATTGAGATTGATCATTGACCCTTTGGTATACATGGCAGGGTGCTTAAGAAGGTTTTGAAGTTTAAGCTCTCTACAGCCAGAAGATAAGATGGAAATGAAGACCTGGATACTCATATGACAAATTGAACTCTCGAGATAGCCTCTGCACTCTTTTGGGTTCAGATCTACTTCTCTAATCATTTAGATTTTAGTGTGATCGGAAACGTTGTAAGGAAAACATACACAGTTATTACCCAGAAGCTTTCTTAACAATTCATAGACTGGAAAAACAATACATTCTAGAAACAATTAATCTAAATGTAAAAACAACACCATCTTTTTCTTGGCTAAAGTCAATCCAAACAAGTTTTTGAAAGGAAAATGAATTTCAACACAAGACAAGTGATTTGAGAAATTGAACAACTAATTATATGCAAAGCTATGCTGTTTAGGTGAATAAAGCACTATGCTATTATTAGTTTTATTTTAATCGGTGAAATCACAAACACAATTAATTGGCTTGAACGACAAGTTTATGAGCATAAACATGGTGCCAACTATTATGAAAAATGTCTTGTGCTCAAAGTGCTTATAAGGGCCCAAGATAAACTATTTTAAAATACCTTGTTTTTGGGACTTCAGAAAAAAATGGGCCTCTGATCCATTGATTGGAATGGAATCATTGGAAATAGTCGTTGCAAAAATTAATGATTTGATGCATGAACACCCTTTTGCTTTTAAAGCAACTTATTGCTTTGGAAATAGTCAAATCATTTGAAGAACATTGGAACCTCACCATCAATTTTAACTTCATCAATTAAATTTTGATGACAAGAATGTAGGCTTTTGAAGATATTGGAAATTGGAGATGAAAATTAGCATGATGATATGTTTTAGACCTTAAGTTTGGAAAACTTCATTTGAAACTTATTATAATGCTTGTTGAAATATGGTTTGAAACCCTAGAATTGTACTTCTAAATCAAACTCTTCAAATGAAATCCTAGGAGTGACAAAAGTAATGAAAGCTTTGTTAGTAAACTAACTTAAAAGTAATTGAAGCTTTGTTAGTAAACTAAGTGAAGGTAACCATTGAAACCCTTGGAAAATATTGAAAAGTGTCACCACATTTGATTTTCTAAATCGTTGATATAATTTGCTAAAAATAAGGATATGTAGAGTGCATCACTTGACATCCTTTACTTGCAAAATGTTGTTGATATTGTGACTACAATATGCCATCAAAAGATGATCCAATGGTCCATAAGATGCACACCTATTCTTGCACAAATCTTCCTAATGACAATCTAGAGTTGCATTGTCTTTAAAATGCTTTCCCCATGAATTGGAACTATCCCTTAGACTTCTTGACCTCTTGCTAGGGTTTGTCAAAAATGAAATCATTTACAATAACCAATCCTAAATTCAAGTAAAATGACTTCTATCATGCATGACATATAGTGATGGAAGTCCACCTACCTAGTGTGTTCTAAGGAGATATACTATGTGACAAACTTAATGGAAATTTTACTTGTGGCCTACATAATAGACCTCAACCACCAATAAGAGAATATATGGTTCAAAAATTATAGAAACATCACCACATCCTCCACCAAGTGAAATTCATTTTAGGGGGAGATGTCCCATTATGAGTGGGATTTCTTTCTATATATACTAGCATGCATGCCCATTTTTAATTTAAATGTAGTTTTTGTTAAATTTAGAACCAGAAAGATAAAAAACTCATAAATCAGAATCAAGAATTCTTACAAGAACACAAAGGCACACTAAAAATATTTTTATTATGAAAACAAGTCTGATACAAGTTGATACACTTAGTAAGATATGATTGTTATCAATTTAACAATCAATCGAATAAGTCAAAAATGATCTCTACAATGCATACCACATATATCCTCCTTTACAACATATATATATCTTGCACATCGATCATTCATACACAAATTATATAGAAAGGATTGAGCAATACACGAAAGGTACTGAAGAATACCTCCTTCAAACTTAGTCACTACTAAATACCTCCTTCGAACTTAATCACCAAAAACATAACATAGATAGAATGCCCAATCACAGTCGAAACATAGAGATATATAAAATGAATCGAAGAATTATAACTCTCCACGAAGTGAAGAAAGGGAAAGATGATAGTTACATGACCGACATCAAGAGAAGAGGACAACGGATGGAATCCAGATCGAACGGAAACATAGAGATATATAAAATGAATCGAAGAATTATAACTCATATATATAGCAATACGAATCTCACAGACATTGTATGAAATGATGTCTCACAAAGTTACACACATTGACACTCCTCTTAACAAGGGAGATATCATTCACTGATATTCAAGTCATGGAATCTCTCAACATGACAAGCACAACAAAAATGTCTTCTAAAACTGTATTCTCCCTTTGAATCTGTGAAGGTGACTCCGGATCAGCCATATCTATGTCTTGAGGAGGCTCAAAGTCTTCTCTATTAGATTCCATGTTAAACTCTTTGGATTTCTTGCAAGCTACATCTTTATCAAAAGACACATCCCTGTTGATTTCAATTTGCTTTTGACCTTGAATGTAGACTCTATATGCTTTTGAAGATTCACTATAACCAACAAAGATGCCTTTCTTTCCTGAAGGTTCTAACTTAGTTCTTTTCTCTTTTGGAACATGAATATAGACAGGACATCCAAAAATCCCGAGGTGACTAATGTCTGGTTTGATACTTGAAAAAGCTTGTTCTGGAGTCATGTTGTCTAGGATTTGATGAGGACTACGATTTTGAATGTATATTGTTGTCCTGCAAGCTTCTGCCCATAAGAATGTTTGAATGAAGACTTTGATCATGGATCATAGCCTTCGCTGCCTCAACAATTGTTCTTTTCTTTCTTTCAGCTACACCATTTTGTTGAGGATTATAAGGGACACAAAATTCCCTCTTAATCTTAGCTTCAACACAAAAGTTGTGAAATAAACCAAAAACATATTCTCTCCCATTATCAAATCTTAGAACCTTTATCTTCTTGTTAGATAAAACAAGTGCTTTAAATTCTTTAAATCTAGACAACACTTCATTAGATTCTTTAGACAAGAAAATAAATCCAACACTTACGAGAAAAGTCATCAATGAAGGTAACATAATACCAAAAACCACTAAGGGAAGCAACTGACATATGGCCACACAAATCAGAGTGAATTAACTCTAGAATATCCTTTGCTCTATTTTCACTACTATGAAAAGTACTTTTAACATTCTTACCTAGAGCACATTCCTTGCAGACACCTTCATGGTTTTGATTCAGCTTTGGAAGACCAACAACTACCTTCTCCATTGAAGACAAAGTTCTGAAATTTAGGTGACCAAATCTTTTATGCCACAACTCACTTGAGCTTGTAGAATCATGAGCTAATGCTTGAATAGGACGAGCTGAAAGCTTGTAAAGACTGTCATGACGAACACCAATCTCATGAGCTGACTGAATGTTGGTGTTGTTCTTCCATGCAAGAACTTTTCCATCAACAAAAGCAACATGATAACCCTTGTCTTCTAATGCTGAAATAGAAATCAGATTCCTCTTAACAAAGAGAACGAGAACATCGCTCAGAAGAAGAGGAATACCAGAATCCAACTGAAAGGAAGTAGAACCAGCACCCTTCACATAATAACATGCATCATCACCAATGATAACTTGAAGATGAGAATCTTTTTCCTTTAAGTTGGAGAGGTGTTCACGATAACCAGTAATATGGCGGGAGGCTCCACTATCAATAAGCCATGTATCACTGTCAGTAGGAATATTATTGGAGAGAGCAGAAATAAATAAGAACCCTCTGAATTTCCATGAAGTGAAATTGGCTACACCATCCAATCTGTCTTCAACTTTAAGTCCATTCACCATGATGGAAAAATTGAAATAAATAGACTAGAGCTTTAAATAAAGAAAATTTCAAAACTAAGCAATCTGGTTATGGATCTTTTCTTTATACCCGCTCTGATACCATGTTAAATTTAGAACCAGAAAGATTAAAAAACTCAGAAATCAGAATCAAAATTCTTACAAGAACACATAAACACAAAACTTATCCTGGGAAAACCCTCCACCTAAGGGTGAAAAACCCAACCACACTAAAAATATATTCATTATAAAAACAAGTCTGATACAAAGCTAATACACTTAGTAAGATATGATTGTTATCAATTTAACAATCAACTGAATAAGTCAAAAATGACTTCTACACTACATACCACATATATCCTCCTTTACAACATATATATATCTTGCACATCGATCATTCATACAAAGGTTATATAGAAAGGATCGAGCAACACACGGAAGCTACTGAAAAATACCTCCTTCGAACTTAGTCACTACTAAATACCTCCTTCAAACTTAATCACCAAAAACATAACATAGATAGAATGCTTGAACTCGATAACAGTCGGAACATAGAGATATATAAAATGAATCAAAGAATTATAACTCTCCACAGAGTGAAGATGAAAGACCATGCTCAAGGGAAAGACGATAGTTACATGACCGACATCAAGAGAAGAGGACAACAGATGGTATCCAGATCTGATGGTAATGACAACCAACACACAATACTTCCATGAAATCCAGGTTAGATGTAATGACAACCAACACACAATACTTCCACGAAGAGATGCAAGCAACATATACATATGCGGTGATGGATATCAAACAACAAAATCATCACGAACAATCAACAATACGAATCTCACAGACATTGTATGAAATGATGTCTCACGAAGTTACACACATTAACAATTTTCTATAGTTAATGAGATCTATTAATGTAATGGTTAAGAAGCTAATGGACTTAATATAAGAATGAAGCTATTGTCCAATTCATTCTAAGTCACGTCTTCATTCTTTTATTGTCTTTTATGTGTGTATGCTACTATATTGGTATAATATACCATGGTACGCTAATCTCAACTCTAGTTCTAAGGATGCACATGTTTTGTGCAAGCCTCTATGCTATATTTTTATTTCTACAGTCTTTTCTATTTTTCTTGCATTTACTTTATGCTTAGGATTGAAAAGGAGTCAACCTTCTAAACCCAAAGATCAACTTGATGTACATGTTTTGTGCGAGCCTCTGTACTATTTTTTTTTTCTACAATCTTTTTCTATTTTTCTTGCATTACTTTATGCTTCAAATAGAAAAGGAATCAACCTTCTAAACCCAAAGATCAACTTGTTGGTCGCATCCCACACCAAGTAGTCTTTTAAATAGTTGATATAGTATCACGTGTGATGCATTGATCTAAACTAAGATGAAATAATAATTACAATTAAATACACAAAAATAATATATTTAGCATCAATCGAGATCATCATGATGAAGGATAATCCATGATACTGATGCATGAAGAAGACCAATGGGGGAAAATTTAGCTACCTCCTAACCATGAAAATTTCATGAAGAACATATTTGGATATTGTAATCCTGTAGGCATTTCCCTAGCATGGAGTAGAGCCATGAATCCACTTCTAATTCATGCTAACAATCTCAATCCTATGTAAGGGCTTAGCATATCATTTTATAATTCATACATGACCATTGAAAAGAGGAGAGACCAAAGAGACCCCAAGAGAGAGAGAGAGAGAGAGGTTGATGGAAAGAGAGGGATATACTAGGAAGAGAGCCCAGAGAGAGAGCCCTAAGTGAGAGAGAGGGGAAGGTAGGGGTTGAGAAAAAGAGAGGGAGAGACTTGAGAGAGAGATAGTCCTACCTCTCTCTCTCTCTCTCTCTCTCTCTCTCTCTCTCTCTCTCTCTCTCTCTCTCTCTCTCTCTCTCTCTCTCTCAACCCTTGCCTCCCTCTATCTCTCACACATGGGCTCTCTCTATCTCTATCTCTAGTCTCTTCCTCTCTTTCCATAAACTTCTCTCTCAACCCTTCCCTTCCTCCCTCCCTCTCTCTCTCACTTGGGCTCTCTCTATCTCTATCTCTAGTCTCTTCCTCTCTTTCCATAAACCTCTCTCTCAGGAAGAATGGAGAGATAGAGAGGGAGGAGGGGAGGGAAGGAGAAGGTGTGTGAGTGTGTGTGTGGCTTGGAACGATCAGGCGACTTGGCAAGAGAAAGCGGCGCTAGGGTGTGACAAAGAAGAATGGAGAGAGAGAGAGAGAGAGAGAGAGAGAGAGACCTGAGAGGTGGATGGAGGGATTGTGAGAGAGACGCCTAAGAGGTGGAGAGAGAGAGAATGGGGAGAATGGGGAGAATGGAGAGAGAGAGAGAGAGAGAGAGAGAGAGAGAGAGAGAGAGAGAGAGAGAGAAGATGAGAGATTGTGTGAAAGAGAGATACCTAAGAGGTGGAGGGAGGGATGGTGAGAGAGAGAATGAGAGAGAGAGAGATAAAGAGAGCCTGAGTGAGAGGGAGGAAGGGATGGAAGGATAGTACAAGAGAGAGGTGAAGAGAGGAAGAGAGGGAGAGAATGGGAGAGAGATACACCTGAGAGAGGAGAGTGAGATAGAGAGATAGAGGTTGAGAGGGAGAGACTCAAGAGATAAAGAATGGGGGGGGAGAGAGAGAGAGAGAGAGAGAGAGAGAGAGAGAGAGAGAGAGAGAGAGAGAGAGACTTAAGTGAAAAAGAGAAAGGGAGGGGGAGGGAGAGAAGGAGAGAATGTGAGAGAGATACACTTGAGAGAGGAGAGTGAGATAGAGGCAGAGGGAGAGAGACTTGAGAGAGAAAGAGAGGGAAAGAGAGTTAGAGACGGAGAGAGGGAAAAAGAGTTAGAGGGAAAGAGAGAAAGAATGAGAGAGGAGGAGATAGATAGATAGATAAAGGTTTAGAGCGAGAGATTTGATAGAGAGAAGGAGAGAGACTTGAGAGACAGAGAAAGGGAGCGAGAGGGAGAGAGAGAAAGAGAGATAAAGGGAAAGAAAGACTTGAGAGAGGAAGGGAAAGAGAGGAGGGAGAGGGAGAGAATGGGAGAGAGAGACACCTAAGAGAGGGGGAGAGAGTGAGAGATAGAGGTACTTCAGAGTGGGAGAGAAAGAGAGAGCCTAAGTGAAAGAGGGAAAGAAAGACTTGAGAGAGGAAGAGAAAAAGAGGAGGGAGAGGGAGAGAATGGGAGAGAGAGACCTAAGAGAGGGGGAGAGAGTGAGAGATAGAGGTACTTCAGAGAGGGAGAGAAAGAGAGAGCCTAAGTGAAAGAGGGAAAGAGAGGGATAGATGAAAGAGAGAGAGAGGGTAAGGGAGTTGGGAAAGAGAGGGAGAGACCTAAGAGAGAAAGAGGTAGGGGTTAAGGAAGAGAGACGAGGAATGCATGGAAGAGAGCAGAGAGATAATGTTGATACGAGCATGCTGATTACTGAAATTTGAATAAGTCTGAAATTTATATGAATACTCAAAAACTAAAATCTACCTTATGACTCCTAGAGATCTGGAACCACTCTCAAACATCCTGACAATATATACATAAAATATAACTTAAAGTATAAGAAAGAAAAAAGACAATACATAAAATATAACATTTAAGTATAAGAAAGAAATGTGACTTATACTTAAATGTTATATTTTATGTATATATTCCAAGAGAGAACACTTTGTGCTTTCTAGGATGAAAAATTACTATGAAATACATTTGGCGTGCGCCAAATATGGCGCATGCCAAATGGATTTTAATTTTTTTTCATTTGGCAAGCACCAAATTTGGCGTGCGCAAAATGTGTTGCCTTGGAAAACACCCAGCCAAAGGTTTGGATTTGCCATGGGCATCCAACCCCATGGCAAATCCAAACCTTAGGCTTGGATGCCCTTCCCAGGCCTGAGGCGTGTTTTCCAACAAATATTGAAAATTTTCTTTTTTGTTCGTGCTTTCCGTCAGGTTTGCACGTGTTTCAATGCAATAAAAAAACACCATATAATTGTCAAGCTCTCTCTTAGCTATCTAGCCATATAATTCTTTTCAAATTTTGATAATGTTAAGGTCTTCATCCATAATTTCTTTTGTTAGTGTGTCAGTTTTTTGTCAAAAACCAACATGTCATATTTTGGCCATATATTTTTAATCGTTTATCGAAATTTGAAAAAAATTACTAATTTAGAAACTAGATGCCATTCTACACAATTTAAAAATAAATAAATTGGTTTTTGATTAGTTTTCACAAATTTTTAGGGGAAGCATGCTCAAATTTTTGTTTTCTAGGATGTGTCCACTTCGAAAATTAATAAAAAATTACATATTCATTAAAAAATTAGCCAAAAAATCTGGCATAAACTACATGGTGTTAGCTAATTTCTCATCGGAGTGATTTAAAAAATTCAAAAAAAAGTTGACATTTTAGGGGGAGCACACCAGGTGCTATGTTTTTTTGTTTTTTGTTTTTCTAAAAAAACACCACCACTTTATGTGCTCCCCCTTTTTGAAACCCTTAATCTCCACCATCTAAAAAAAAAAACTAGTAGTTTAGAAAGTAGACTCAAAGCACTACAACTCTTGTTCTTGTTGCATCCTCATATTTTGAGTGTAACTATCTTCATTTTCTTGTCAAAGTTCAGACTTTGTTGATTTCAAAAAAAAAGTGGCATCTTAAGACCCCTTTTTGGTCCTGCATCTTTGTGCACTACCCATTTGGCAAAAAAAATTCATCACTCCAGGGTGGCAACATGGCTCCCTTCGAGATGTTTGGTGCAAAATCCAAGATGACCCAAAATTCAGTGTTGGTAGGATTGCAATTAGGATCAATGCAGGGTCCATTTGCTTTCTGTTGGTTTGTGATCATGTATTGAACATATAAAACATAGATTTTCATAGTGTTATGCTAATGGATGCAAAACATGATAAGAAAGTTGATACTATGCTAAGATGCTATATTTTTGGGACTTTTGGATGAAAATGCAACTAAAGGATGATAATGCAACTACACTATGCTTTTGGGACTTTTGGGAGTTTAAGGATGAAATTACAATGCAACTCTTTGTTTTTGGAATTTTTTTATTTTGAAAATATTTGAATGCAAACCCAAGTGACCAAAAGGAAAATCTAGACCTCAAAGATCAAAATGATGAGGATGGATTTGATAAAGTCTTGTCTTTCACTAGAATTATGAGCTATGGGCTTGACTTGTTGGTGAAAATGAGAAAAAGAAGATAATAAGGTTAAGATAACCTAACAATAACTAAGGTATGATCCAAGATTTTTTTTTCTAGGTTTCCAACTTATTGTTTAAGGCCAATATGCAAGCTAACCTAATGGATGCAAGCCTTAGATTTTTACACTAAGATGGGAGACTAAGAAATATGATGCAATATTTAAGGTTGAGCTGGACAATGCAAGCTAGATGATGAGATCTATGTAATGACAAATAATAATATAAGCTAAGAATGATAACATATGCTAAGGACTGAGATTTGAGAATAAATTTCGAACTAAATGTAGCTTTAAGACTAAAAGTTAAGGATTGATTTTGATTACAACAATCCTAATCTAAAGGTGAAAACCTAAGTTATGAGTGCAAAGTCTAAATGAAATGAAGACATGGGTCTTAATGATCTGGACAGTCTCAATGGCCTTAGTAATTTGATTTAGAATCTAGCAGAAGGATCTTGTTTCAAGTTTCAAAAACCCTAATTTTTCAATCAAATGCATTATGTTTATTGGCAAATGCATTACAAGAAGTTTCAGTTGTGTCACTGAACAAACAATTGTGTTGCAAATGGGCTCAATTACATCATGGTTATGATCAATTGCGTTGAAGGGTTTTTTATGATTGTTTTGAGGTTTCCTTAAGATGTTTGTGTTAGGTTTATAGTTGGTTGTGTTGTAGTAAAGGACAATTACATTGGATTTAGATTGAATTGCATCGTTTTGTCTGATTTTCAGGAAACTTAGGGTTTTTCTCAATTTTAATTTTGCAGACAATCTTAAAATAAAAAAAGACAGTATGTTTTTTTTTACTCTGATACTTGGAGTATGACCAGGGGCCTAGATTAGCCCAAAATTTTGAAATCTCACTAGTATTTCACATTCGAAGACAATCCTAAGCAAGCACAACCTAGTTTTCAAATGGGATATTACTTAACTAGGCCCCAACTCAACACTATGTCCAATGACATTGGCACAATGGCAACTGGATAACCTTTACTCTTACCCTAAAAGTTTGAAAATCTTATTAGCCGAGGAGTTTCTATATTACTAGAGAGGGTGCATATGGAGTAACTCCAGGGTACAATATGCATCCCTTGCATGAATCAAGTAATACCAAAGGTTGGCCTATAAAATCACAAAAGTTGTCTAGTGGGGGAATTCTTGAGAACACTAATGCATGTACAAGCATGAGATCGAATCCTCACTCCTTGGGTCTTGAATCACCAAGGACCCTAAGGAAATGCCTCACACATCATGATTGGATTGAGTTATAACTTTTTCTCTTACCCCTTTATATATCCCCATAGAGATACATGCTTGAGGTCAACCCCTAGGGTGATGAAATCGCCAAGTAGGCCTCCTAATAAAAATAAATAATGGGGCTATAATGTGTTCTTCTTGCATCCAAGGTGCCATGGGAAGACGAGGGGAGAGGATACACACACGCTAACTCAAGTAACACAAATCAAATGTGCAAGTGCACTAGATAGTCAAGCAAACATTCATTCCCTTAAGAAATCTAAATGTTTTCTAAGCTAAAAATCACAAACATGCAAGTTTTGATTATTTTTCTTTGACCATGTCCTACAACAAATGTGTGAGGAATTTTTGCTTGAGATTCTTATCCTTTAGTTACCATTGTGTTGCACAAACGATTAATAACAAAGGAAACTCTGCTCCAATGAATTTGTAGGTATAAAACAAACGTTTAAATTTGCAGAAACTTTCAATTTTACCTTCTGCTTCTTACCAAATAAATGTAGCAAAGATCAACCAAATGCATTGCAAATTCAATGAATGTGTTATAGATTATGGTGATTACAATACGAATATGGACTATTGCATTATAGATTTTGCAATTGTGTGTTACCCTTATCTGCAAATAGCAAACTAATTAAACCAGTTCTCTTGATTTTATCTAGAAATTGGATTCATTAATTATCATGTCAATAGAAACCCATTCAAATCTAAATAATTTATTGGATCCACTTTGCGAACCCTTATTGAAACAAAGGAGTATAAACTGATTAACTTGTTTTTGAAATTAGCCTCCAAGGCTAGCTCGATTGACAATTATCAACACAATTACATTAATTTTATCCCAATCGTTATTGCAAATTGATATTTTTCTAAACAAATGCATTAGAAATAAAAACAATTGCGTCAAAAAAAATCATGTGCATGACAAATTTAACAAATGCATCGCAAATTTGACACTTACATCATAGATTCAATGATTGCATCATCAAACACCTGTAGGATCAGGAAACTCACAAATTGATTAAGTTAGGGTATGAATTCACATTGGGTTCACCAAAATATACAACCAATTTTATTTTTTGACATTATAAGAGATCAATATCAATAGATTTCCACAATCCATTAGTATGTTTCTGAGCTTCAGGATTTGATGTAAAAAAGCCCACACAATCAAATCCAAAAGCTCATAAACATTGTAAGAGATAATAGGAACAATCTAAAAACTCAAATCAATTACAAAAGATCCCTATAGACACCTAAAATTGTCATAGCTTAATTAAATAAATATATATTTTATTTTGTCCCAAACCTTCTATTAATTAATAAATCTATTTATTTAACTAATTCACTAAGCCTCTTCTAGCCTTTTCCCATTTAAAATAACTATTTTTATCTATTTAAATAAATGAATATTTTATTTATTTAATTGGCCCCATCTCTTTTATTAATTAAATAAATATTTAATTAATTCATTCATTCATTAGCTTTTTCCTTCCATGACATTTGTCATTCATCTCTTAATTTACCTTTAATCACTTCTTTAATATTTTCATATTTTCTATACCTACCCTCTAATCTGAGTCGATCTTTTATTCTTCCACCTCTTAATCCTGGCCCTGCATTTCTAGAGTACTCTCTATAAAAGAGATCATTTCCCTATCCTCCATAATAATCAATCATTCAAGCGAAGCACCTATATCCGTCAAATTGCATACATAACCACAATCCATTTTCTATTGAGATTTTGTGCATAATACAAAATCTGAGAGCAACCATAATCAATATCAAGCAAGATCAATGGAGATAGCAAACAATGGAGATAAAACCCTATGAGCATGTGAAGGTATAACATTTCATATTTTTTTGTTTGCGTGTTTTTAGGTTCTTCATTGGTGTATGGTGGATTGATTGTAGAACTAGGTTTTATGTGGTTCAATCATATTAGGTTTTACAATATTTTGGTTTCCAATTCTAGTTGTATACGATGAAAAGTGGATAGTGAAAAACAACAATATTGAAAGACTAACAAGGATCCAACCACAAAACCCTAGCCTAACAATGAAAGCAATCCACCATACACAAATGAAGATACCTAAGACCATGTAAATCAATAAAATAAACCAAATATACCATTCACATGTCTAGTAGGGTTTCAATCTCCATTTCTTCCTATCTCCATTGATCTTGTTTGATATATTTGCTCTCAAATTTTATGTGTACATAAGAGCTCAACAATGAACGAAAATGTGGTTGATAGCTTGGTTGGAAGAAGGCTCAAGTATGTCATTCATTAGGGTTGATAATGAAGAGGGCATCCTCTTATATAGAGAACATTGTAGGAAATTGATGGATAAAATTAAAAGGTGTAAAGATAAATGGTCGGCTATGATTAAAGGGTAGGCAGAGGAAATAATTAAATGATAAAGGGGGTAGGTAAGAGAAGAATTAAAAAATAAATGACGTGTAATGGGTAGAAAAGGTTAATGAATTAATTAAATAAATAAATAATTATTTAATTAATAGAAGAGGTGGGATCAATTAAATAAAAAAAATATTTATTTAATTTAGGAAAAGGATAATTTAAATAAATAAAAATATTTATTTAAATGAAGAAAGGCTTAGAAGAGGACTAATGAATTAATTAAATAAATAAGATTTTATTTAATTAATAGAAGACTTAGGCTAAATTAATTAAATAAATATTTGTATTTATTTAATTAGCCCAGACGATTTTAGGTGTCTACACCAGCATATACAATCCCCAATCGCATCAATGAATGCAACAAATAAAATTAAAATGAAAAGTAAGCCAAAATTGCATCCTTCCATGTGGCCTCTATTGTCCTCGCTTTTGTGATGTATGAATTGACTCTCAAAATTGTATCACTTCATTTGGCAACATTATCACACAAAAGATCAAAGATTGTGGTTGTCCATGAATAATGATCAAGGTTGCATTTATAGATATTTAGGATTATGAGGAGAGAGATTGGAGATCAACGGATGAGATTTATTGAGAGGAATTGATTGGGAGTTAACTAACTTTGTAATTGAGATTGATTGATTAATTAGTTAACTGATTTGATTGATTTGTTAGGAGAATTGATTGGATTGTTAAGTGAATTGATGAATTTGTTTGAAAAGGTGGTTATGAGTGGAGCTCAAAGGGAGTGGCAATTAAGAGTTGGACTTAATTACCTTTTTAAATAATAAAAATTATTTAAACATTTGCATGAGAAATAAAATAAAAAATTATTTATTTCAGAGGAATTTAATTTCAAAAAGTGAATTATAAAATAAATTAAAGGAATCGTTTAATTATAGAAGACTTAGTTAGCCAATTAAAATAATTATTTGATAATGAGGGAGAAATAGAAAGAGAATTGATTAAATAATAAAAATTCTTTAATTAAAGTGCATGATAGGGGAAAAGTAATTGGATAATAAAGTTAATCTAATTTTTTTGTGAGAAGGGATTAGTTAAACAATAAAAAATATTTAATTAAGATTAGAAGAAAATTAGAATTATTTAATTATGGGATAAACATGAAAATTTGGTTATAAAATTTAAAATAGAGAGATGTAGTTAAATTAATTAAATAATTAAAATCATTTAATTAGCAGAGAGCATGGGGGCTTCACTGGTTAGGCAATATTATATCACGTGCATTCATATTGGTGGGTCTAATATCCCAAAAATGAGGGTACAATATATTGCCTATCGGTGAAAATAGGGGGCTTTTTAATTTGGGCTATGAAAAAAATACAATATTTGGTGAAAATAGGGGGGCTTTTAATTCCAACTGTGTATTAGGAGGGGTTGACAAAAAAGGAGTTTAGGGTAATATTTTTTGAAAATAGGGGGATTCTTTAGTATGTCATGAACACACATGCTATAACCCAAGTTCATTAAGTGAAGCCCCCGTAGCAGAGAGGCGAATTAGAAAAGGTGGTTCATATAGGCATCCAAACAATTTTCAGTGTCTACACCCATTATCTTAATAAGATTAGAAAAAAAGAAAAGAATGAAAGTTAAAGATATAATAATTTGAAGTTATTTCTGTTTTTTTTTTAAATATATTCACACAAGCAACCAACTATATTTTTAAATGATAGCAAAGATATAATGAGATTTTTTATGGATAAATATTAGAAGACTGTGGATTGTAATGCCTCTCCCGTTTGTAGTTTTGAGATGTGCTTTTCTTGGTGATGATTTGGTTTTGTATCTATGGATGTTGGGTTGCAAGTGTATGCTATTCTGTATGACTTATGATGTATTGGATCGTCAGGTCATTGTTGTGATTGGATCTTTGTGTGCATGTATTCTATTGTGCCAAATTCCTTGTTAGGACCTAATGTGCTTTTGTGTTGTAATATTTTATGTGATATGACTGAAATGATGCTATACTCAATGTTTATCGTGCTTAAAGTTAATGATGCTCTAGATGTTACTAAATATGGATTTAATGTGAATGTGAATTAAATGTAATTGAGGCATTAAAATATACGTTGAGACAAAACAATAATGTGATTTGAGTTACGATGGTTGGATGTTGACACAATGTTAAAGTTAACTGATAAGTATTGTAAATTAGTTAAATGCAATAAAATTATATTATGTGATACTTTACCCTATTGTATGTATGTATGTATGTATATGTATGTGTGTGTTTGTGTGCACACACACAGGTACCATTGATGTTTGTTGAGTGATGCAAGTACTAGGTGTTAACTCCACCTGGCTCCACAGGTTTGAGCATACCCTAACGATGGTTTAATCAAAGATAACACACTAACCAAATTGTCAATGAATCCTACCCATCATACTCAATTGAGTGTGATTTCCCATGTGTTTACCAATATATGCTTGAACTATCATAGTTGTTAATGTCCAAAAAACCCTATAATCCATTTATGGTCGACCCATAAAGAGTGTTTTGTGTATGTGTTTAATTACATGACTATCATAGTTGGTAATGTCCATAAAACCCTATAATCCCCTTGTGGTCAACCCGTAAAGAGTGTTGTGTGTATGTGTTTAATTACATTTTATCGTCAATATTAAATGGGCAATGGATATAAATGGTTTATTTGCAATTTAATACTTTAGAATAAAATTTGTCTTATATGTATTGATTAAAATTGTGATTGCATAATAAGGGCTTTTGGGTGAAATTGAGAATTAGAAATATGATTTTATTATTTTTCAATAAGGGCAAAAAGCTAATGGGGTTTTATAAGGGGAAACGTGCATTTTTCAACTCTTGGTTATTTTTTAAATGTTGAGTGCTCAAAACCCTCGTACACTTGGATTTTGAAATGGATATTTGAAAGGGAAATTGTGGGAGAATTTTTGTGGGGAATTTTTCATTGGATTACAAATGTTTTTATGATCTTGTTGCTCTTTGAATTTGAAGGTTCATTATGAATTTTTAAAGATATCCACTTTTCCAATTTTGTGCATATGAGAGGTAGGAATTTTAATATTTCCTTGTTTCTTCTTCTTTTTGGTATTTGAATGAATGTAAATGAACTATATTGGCATGAGGAACATTCTCTCATTCAAAGAATTGCATTTTATTGATTGAATCATTTGTTGTCACAATATTTTTATAAAATTGCATATAGTAATGTTACCATGTCAAAATTTCAGTGGAATCAACAAAATGTGTAATTGATTATGAAAACCTAGTGTTGGGCATATAAGAATCAAAAGGGTATCTTTATAATTTTGACTTTTGGATTTTGACAATTTAATGTTCTTGAAGGTATTTTAATGGTGGAAAACACCATTCCCCAGTTTTTTTGGGAAAATTGGAAAGCTCCTTTAAAAGTGATTATTTTTATATTTGATGTTAAATTATAATGCAGAATGATGGGAATTATGTATAGGATTTTGAATCTGGATTGATTTGGATCCCATAACATGTTGATTTTGATAAATGAGTAATTTGTGCATTTATGAGATAGTAATGATATTATGTGAATTTTGCATTGTGTAATGGGTGGAAAATTAGAGTTTCCACTACGAGAGGGGGATGAAAACCACTAATTTACCATTACATTCAAAAGAGGGGTGAGATCCAATAGATTTAGTCACAAACCAACAAAGATAAGGACTAAAAATATTGATTCCATTCAAGGAGTAGATTTGTTTACCCTATTTTGTGAGCTGAATTGTTGAAATTAGGGTAAAGTGTTGAAAATGAAGGTAAAAACAGGAAAACAGTGAGCTACAATTGTTAGATTGAGCCATGCACCTGGATCTGAGAATTGTAAGAGGATTCAGACCTACTCCCTAAAAGAACTCCTAAAATGTCAGGACTGTGGCACCCGTCGCCATGGTCCTCCGAACTTTTAGCACACTAAAGGGGGATTGATTCGTCACTGTAAATAATGTCTATCCTAAAGATCATAGCTCCGTACCCGTTTTCTGAGCACATAAAAAAAGGGGAAATAGGTTGGGAATAGGGGTTTGCCTAAGTCACCCCGGTTTGGAATCAACCTTGAATGAAATATTGCAAATACTGAAATAAAATGATGGAAGGATATGCCTTAGATTTGAAATGATTGATAATGATGCTTTGCTTCTTGAATGTAATCACATATGTTGTATGAAATGACATGAACATGACAAAACCCTAATCACACACACATGCTTGCATATGAATGTTTTAATTTGCTCCACAATGGTTGAATGAAGGGAATACGACCTTGAAGATCTCTAGAAATGCTTGATAATACTTCACGGATGTAAGAATGTTTGATTGCTTAGAATCTTCGAATTGCTTAGATGAAAATGAGTTAAGAAGAATGCCTTATATAGGGATTTCATAATTGAAATCACCTTTAGGTCAACCTAGAATTGATATAATTTCACACAAAGCTGGATTTAAACATTATAATACCACCAAAACAAGATCCCTTCAGGGACAAAAAGTTGGGATCGATGTGAATCACATATTCAACCAACTTTTTTCCAAATTTTTAGCAATGCAAGGTATCGTGATTATATGGCGATCCCCAATTCGATGCAACAATTCAAGGTGTTTAGATATGTGAAATCGAGCCTTGAAGGTCGAAATAGGAGCTAATAAGGACTTTAATAAATTAATTAATTAAAAAAGGATAAAATAAGAAAGGGCACACTTAGGGATAAGGTCCCAATTTTATGATGTGTGGAGTGATGAAAGAGGAATTTAGATTTAATTAAATTGATTAATTAAGTTCTTAAAGGGAATTTAAAATGCAAAATGCATTTCACTAAAGCAGGTGCTAACCCAAGCGTGAAATTGTACCACCCAACTAAGGGTGTACAATTTACAATGTTACACATTGTTTTGAATTTGAAATGGCATTTTATTTTTCACTTTAATTGAAATGTGATCAACCTAAAGTAGGCATTAGAGTCAATGATGGGAGTGGCATCCAATGGGGGCTAAGGCACAAAGGGGCCACTGAGATAACCCATTGGGATATTTTGTTAATACGTGAATACCAATGCCACATAATTGAAATGAACCAAGATAAAGTGGATAGCCCTCTCATGTCTTGAGTGCTCTTTAAGATTGAGGATGAGTTGGGAAGACTTGTTTGTATGTGAGGTGTTGATTTGGTATGATGTAGTCTCCTCATTTGTATGAGAGGACTACTCGATTTCATATGATACATCCCTTGAAGCTACACGATGACATTGCTCACTCTTCCTCTCCAACATCTAACCTTGTAGATTGAGTAGCATCTATAAGATGTTCATGCCTTCCCTATTGTTGCAAAGTAATTTTTTATCATGTGATTGCCTAGTATGATGGGCCTTATATGCATGTGATACTTTATGCATAGATATCATATAGTTTCATGTTTGGATATTAATTATAGTGTGCATATTTGTATGAGTGTTTTATCAATTCTCTTGTATAGGTTAATCCACACTTGAGATGTATGATTTTCCCTGTGTGGATGTTTACTTAAGGTAATCAAACAACTTCCTACACTAATCTTGAGAGGAGGATAATGCAAAACTTTTCAGATCTTTATAACAACTACAAAAACTTAACAGAAATAAACATAAATAGAAATTACACCAGAACACAATGATTAATGTGGGGAAAACCCTTTCCAGATAAAGATCCCACACTTCAAAATATGCCTAATATATTATTAAAAAATCAGCATATTACAATATAGTTTCAAAGCAAACTTCTCACAGTAGTATCACCAATAAATATCTAGACGCAAATTGACGATTATCAAACTCTTAGAACACATCACAATACATAGCCATAATACAATGCTCTCATTAAATACCGCCTTCTAGGGCAGAAAAGCACAAAAATATCCACTGATAGATCTATGATGTAACGATAAACATTCAAGATTTACAATGATAAGTTTTACATAAAATGTGGTTTTATTAGCTATAAAGAAATCTAGATGCACTTCTATAACATACAAAATGCACCAGGATGAAAAAAAACACAAGTGCATATCTAACATTCAAAACACACCAAAACAAAAAGCACAAGTCTATATCCAGTATTCAAAACACACTTTATCTAGAATTTAGAATGCCCCAATAACCTTTTATTATTGCAAGGATGAGACACTATTTTCCTAACAATATGTATGTGATGATTTGTGCTTAGATGTTGTATAACTCCATGCCTAGATGTTAATTATATTCTTCATACTTGTATGAGTGCTTTATCTATTCTCTTGTATAGATTAATCCATAATTGAGATGTATGACATTTCTTCGCTTTGTGGATGTTTACTCTTTGATCATGTATGATGTGTATACTTCTGTTAGGCCCAATATGGAAAGCGGATGTACTGAGAGGGGAGGGGTGAATCAGTACTCCAAAACTTTTCTTCGATAATAACCTTACTGTTATGCATAAACAGAATAGTGTAGTAAGATAAAATAAAACTAAAATCAACAGATAACAATCATACAGATTCACTCCATAACACATATATTTTGGTCACTCAGAAACTCTTGGTTAGAGAGAAAAACTACGGTGGGGATGGCACCCACAACTTCACTACTGCAATAATAAAGATTGCTCGGTTAGAGCTACATTTAGCTATTTCTGATAGCTTACCCTGTTAGGAGTATCAAGATCAGTTAGATCTACCTTACTAAAGGATTTTACAACACTATATAAGTGTAGCACCTAGTTAAAGGATTTACAATTTATAGACTTGGTTAGAGTCTTTTACCCTGTTAAAGGTTTCTCTTACAACTTCAAAATATTACAATAAAATCATTACAAATATCTGCAACTTTACATCTGAAATGCTAAAGCAGATTCTATGTGCTCTAAATAAGATTACCTAGCTTGTACCATACCTCAGTAACCCATAATGAAACTCGGTAAACCCTTCTGTTTACTCTGTTCTTCGACTGTTCACTGATAACCTTCTCAGTGACCTCTCTATGTCTCTGTAACAGTCTTCCTTCATGCATACACACACACATTCCCTATTTCTAACCCTAGAATCATGCTGTATAAATAGATCTCTTACAACGGTGATTTAATTCATTGCTTTGATCTTATAAAAAGATTCTTCGAATGAATAACTAAACAAAATATCTCATTGGTTAGATCGACCTTGTAATCATACACAATCTCCTAATGTAATTTCCAATGCAAAAACGGTTAGATGTGCCTCGATCTTGTAACACGTTTTCATGTGCATGTCCAGGTTCAATGTATCTGGTAAAACGTTTCACTCGGTGAATATCAACTCGGTGAGTTAACTTTACCACTTGGTAGCCATGAAACTTTACTCGGTAAACAACTCGGTGAATACTGCGTTCTATGACTGCTTTCTTCTGTAACCGACTAGACTGTTCATACCGACTTCTCTATGTGTACCGACTGCATGATTCGGTAATATTAACCGACTAGAATATATAGTATGACTTTGGATATGAAACTAATGGCAATTTGATAAGTAGTAACATTCTCCCCTTTTGACATTAGTTGAGATGTTTGACAAAAACTACTTACAAAGTCATAACTCAAAAACTATATACTTGCAAAATGACTATACTTGACAATATGTACAATAGTCAAAAAAATAGTAAATGCAGATATACTCCACTTATCATTATTCTGTATATAACTCTGAATTTTGTATGTTTGGTTCTGTTCAGTACTTGTGTGCTCTGAATGCTCTATATATTCTGCTCGGTATACTCCCCTTGTATACAATACTCAAAATTGTGTTAACAAAACTGTATTACTCTCCAATTGTAGAATTACTCCCCCTTTGCTGGGCTTTCCTCTTTGTAGTATCATAATATTACTCCCCCTTTTTGACAAACATTAAAAACTTAATTTCCATCCGGAGGCGATAACTGATCAAAAATAGTCTTATACTTGGTTCAGGCGTCGGTGAGGGTGACTGAGAGTGAGTCCTTGACACTTTCCATTAATGAGTTTTGTGCTTGAATATCATATAATAGTGATATCAAGCCATCAAGAGTGCTTCCCTCTTGTGTACTTGATAAGTGTGTAGCTCGGTTGATCTGTTCCTGTACTGATGAGAGATGAGCAAGGAATAATGTTTGAAGGGTCATTATATCCATCCTAATTGTATGCTCTTCATTCCTCAGTTCTAACTGTTGAGCCATGAGCTGTTGTAGCTTTTTGTAAAAATTATAAACTGAATTAGGCTCAGTGGTCAACTTAGATGAGAGATCAGTGATCTCTTTCTCAATTGCATTAGTTTTATTTTTGATATCTTTAATAAATAAAGAAAATGTACACAATTTTTGGAATAAATAAAGAATGTGCTTGAGTTGAGGGGACAACTCAGCAATGAATTTGACAAGTTTTACCTTGCCAACAGCAATTGATTTTTGTACTTCCTCTATCATTTTTGTTGTAAGCTCTTTATCCTTGAGCTTGCTTAAGTACTTAGATGCATCAACTCCAAATGTTTCAATCTGATTGAGGAGTTCATCCAACTGAATATGGATGGTTGCATAGGTTGACACTGTTGTTGATGGTAGCATTTATGTTAGTAGTGTCCTAACCTTTTGAAGTACTTTATTCTTTTTCTATATGGCCAATTGCTTCTCCTATTCGGCCTTTGCTTTGCATAGTTCACCGAATTCAGTGAGTGCTTGCCCTTTCAGTTTGGAAATGTCTACATTGGGCAACACGACTGGTTTAGATAAGTCAAATTTAAAACCTTGCTTTCTCACCTTCTTTTCTTTTCCTTTGGTCTATGGCACTAAGACAAGTGCTTGTGAGGCTTGCTGACCCTCGGTAGGTTGCTCGGTAGATGCAACACTTGGGTCTGTTATTGTGGCCATTGCAGTGTCTTTGGGTGGCTCGGTGCTAGGGGTCTCAGTTGTAATAGTTGCAGTGCTTGTCTGTGCTTGAGACTTCTGATCTTTGGTTGTATCACCTCCAGCTTCAGATTTGTTACTTTCGGTAGCTTGCTCGATGTCCTTGGGAGCTTCGGTTGAGACTGGTGGCTTCACCGGTGGATAAGGCTGAACTTGTTCTAAGACAGATTCACTAGAGACAAGTTTTGCATAAGTGGTGCCTTCAATCATTTCCTGCTCCAGTGCTGCTTCATCCATTACATCTTCATCTATTTGTATAGTGTCAACCGGGTCTGGACCTTGCTCGGTGACATCTGGATCTTGCTTGGTGACATCAACAATTTCAATTTGAGATTGTTCACCGACATCCTTTTGTTTGAAGATCTCCTACCACTTGGCTTTAGTCTCATTCTCCACATCAATATATAGCCCATTCATCAATTTTAAGGCTCTTTGTTTCACAAGAAATTTAGAATTGTATGTGGTCAGATGCTCCTTGATTTCAGCTATGGACATGTCAAAAAATAGATGGACTAGACTTCTTTCTCTTATTTGTCTCTTTGAATCCATTGCATATTTCCATCTGTTATCAATGTGTGAGTAGAGTTCACTCGGAAGTGACTTTGCTAGTTCTAATGGTGCTAACCGAAACTTCAGAAGTGTACAGATGACAGCTTCTTCAATCTGTCGTTTCTCATCATTATTCCTAGTCTCATATTTAACATATCTAAATCCTGCAAATCCACCGTATTCTTTAAGATTGGCACAAAAAATTCCAACACTGTGAATGTTTACCTTTTTGCTTTTCACAATCTGGAATTTGTTTGCATCATTAGACTCTGTATCACTCGACTCTTTTGCCAAAATGAGTCTCCGAGTAGATTTCTTATAAGTTTTGGTTACCTTAGGAGTGGCAACAGTCTTTTGTTTCTTACTCGGTGATGCAACTGATGCTCTGGTGTTGGGTCTCTTTGTTGGTGGAGTCGGTAAGGCCTTTGTGATGTCCTGTTTCTTTCTTTTCAGAACTTTACCCTTTGGCAACTCTGTGCTCAATGTTATTGCAACCTCCTGTGCTTCTGATTCCTCTTCGGTAATGACAAGATTGCCTTTGATAGGTGTAGAGGAGGATTCTTCTCCGAATTTCTCAGATAAAGCCTTTATCATCTTTGTAGCTTTTCTTGTAGCCTTAGGAAGTACAATGCTCATTTTAACTTTCTCCTTAACCTCTTCATAGGTTGCATACCTTAGTTCAGTTGCATGCCTTGGCAATGATAGATAGGCATCAATTTGTTGCTGTGTAATATCATAATCAATCTCATAACCCATTGGTTGCAACGATTGAGTCCTTGGTTCGACAACATTTACATAGCAATAATCAGTGTCGACTTCAAAACATATATTGTCCTTGTATTTTTCGACCAGCTGTGGTGGGATCCTGTACCTGTTGTGCATTTTCTCTTGGAATTTGCTGAAGTAATCATCCATGATACCATTTAAGTTATCTCCTAACTTCCTGATATAGTCATTGATCTGATGGGTGATAGGTCGGTGTAGCTCCCATACTACTTTACCGACTGAGGGAAAGAACTTCTCAAAATAGAAAAACATACATACAAGTAGTGAACCGAACTTTAGTGTGTTTGCCGAGTTGTTCTTCTTCGGCTTCCTTATTGTGTTCAGGTTCTCAAACAAGTTCTTTAGTAGCACTTCACATAAGTCTACTTTCATTCCCTTCTTCACTATTTTGTAGGCCAGGTCCACTGCAGCACATGGTACACTGTTTTCCCTTGCAGATTGGAAGAAATAGTAACCAATAACTCTGATTGCAAATTTTAGTTCAGCATCAGTGACATTATTCAATTTCAGTCCTCGGTAATCAGATTCTACTCCGGTTAGACTGATTAGCTCCTTTTGTGATATCATTTTCTGTGCACGAGCATGATCGTAGATGGGATATTCGATGATCAGGTGAATGACTTCCTTCGTGATCTTGAACGGTTGCTCTTGTAGCCACATGAAATCATCATGTACTCTGCTCAATACAAACTTAACCCACTGGGGTTTGAACACACGGGGATAGACTAGGGCTTCAGTTAATCCCTTGATTTTGATATGCTCAAATTTGCTATCCAGTTTGCCATCAGTGCACAATTCATCATATGTGTCACTAATCTCTACATGACTGAGTTCCTCAACACGGCATTTGGTAAAGAATCTGACATCTTCCACTAACAAGACTCGATCCAAGATGAGTGAAAATGTAGTTTTATCATCCAATTCTGAGGCAACTTTAGGAGTTAGAGAATATTTCAGCGAGGGCTTCTCCACATTTTGGACAACTACAGGGTCTTGGATCTTGGGTGCCATGGTAGATTTCGGGTAAGATTCGACAAGTTATCCTTAGGTTTTACAAACGACTGACACTTCACACTCGGTAGACAATAGCAATTTGACTAGATCGGAAACCAGCTTAACAGTGTGAATAGATTGATGTAAATACCTCAAAATTCGCTCTGAATAAAGTTTGATCGCTTTGATTTGCTCTGCTCTGCTTCTCGAAAACTTGGGTGAATGAAAATGACCGCGAAAACACTTTTAAGTACTCAAAAATACCTCATCGGGCTTCGTGCAAGTTAGGTCAAGATATTAAATGCACTCGGTTCACCTTTTACTGATTTACTCTCTTTTTTGTTTTCACCAAGTACCCAACTTTGCTTTATTAACCGACTTGACAGGTTTCCTGTATACACCGACTTGACAGGTTTCCTGTATAGTATATAAACTGACTAATTGCATCTTAACTATTCAGATTTTGAATTTTGTACATAATAGAATAGGAACTGTTATGATTTAACCTTTTAAAGAATGTAGTCCCTTCATACCTTTCCTTGACTAATTTGAAATAGGTGCACCTAACTCGGTAGGTAAGGTGCTTTCTTCATCAAACATAATTTCTTTCTTTTTCCAAATCATCTTGAATTTTTCTTTTATCTCTTCAGTGTCTCTTCTCGGTTGATCTCTACAATCTCCAGCTAAATGTCCAGCTTTGTGACAATGAAAACATGCCATACCAGGATTTCTCCATGATCTCCGGTTGTTCATTCCAAACCTTATAAAACAGTTGGCACTTATATGTCCATATCGTCCACAACATTCGCACTATATCCTTGTATTATAATCCCATGGTACTGTTGCATATTGTCGGTAAGGATCTGTGTGAGTTCAGTAACCTCCAGTGTTTGCTCGGTGTGGATACTTCATGTAGTTCTTTTGCTTAAACCAACACTTCTCGGTACTATGTCCATATCTATTGCAATTTTTACAAAACCCTTTGAATTTTGCCTTCTGATAGTTGTTAACAGACTTTGTCCTACATTGATTAGGTGTGTGACCATATTTGTTGCAATTTTAACAATATCCATTGGACTTAGAGATATTCAATTGCTTACCTTTTCTGATCCGGCATATGTTGGCAGTATGACCTTGACTTCCACAGTAGTAGCAAATAGGCTTCTTCCTTTTGATGTTATTCCTTTTTTCAGCTTGTTTTGATGATTCTCCTCTCTCGGTAGTATGAATTCCTTTCTCGGTTGATTATTTTCCTTTGTAACCGAGTCCTCCATCTTTGTAGAGTCTTCTTGTATTCAGTTGCTCATCCAACATCTTTGATGCTTCATAACTTTTCTCCAATGATTCTTTGGATTTCTTCGCAGTTTCAAGTTCACCAGTCAACCTTGATACTTCAAGTTTCAATGATTGATTTTCATCATTTTTTAGAATTGCTTCATGATGTGCATAACTTAGTTGATCTGTCATATTTTGTTGAATACCAGTTAACCTTATGATTTCATCATCCTTATCAAATACTAGAGCCTCAAGTTGTTGTTTCTCTCTTTGTAGATCTCTTGCTTTAACCTCAGCTATCCTTAATGCACCTAGATTTTCAGTCATTTGTGTACTGAAATGCTTTTGTTCTCTTTTCATTGCTTTTAGTTGATCAGCCAATACTTTGTTCTTTTCTTTCAACATTCCAATCATTTCTTCAGTCTCTTCAGATATACTGTTCTCAGATGATGTCTCGATTTGTTCCACTAGCTCTTGAGAATCCTGCAAGTCATCAGATAATCTTCTCCTTACTTTCAGATATTTTTGCATTTGCCTCTGCATGTCTACAATCACTTGATTTGCATTATCCAGCTCTTCTTGAAGATGCACAATCCTCCGAGATTGTTTGTAGCCTTCCATTGCTAAGATCTTTCTCTTTAGGTAGTTAAACCCTTTTCCAAGATTCAAGCTCTGATACCAATTGTTAGGTCCAATATGGAAAGTGGATGCACTGAGAGGGGAGGGGTGAATCAGTACTCCAAAACTTTTCTTCGATAATAACCTTACTGTTATGCATAAAAAGAATAGTGTAGTAACATAAAATAAAACTAAAATCAACAAATAACAATCATACATTATTCACTCCATAACACATATATTTTGGTCACGCGGAAACTCTTGGTTAGAGAGAAAAACTACGGTGGGGATGGCACCCACAACTTCACTATTGCAATAATAAAGATTGCTCAGTTAGAGCTACATTTAGCTATTTCTAATAGCTTACCCTATTAGGAGTATCAAGATCAGTTAGATCTACCTTACTAAAGGATTTTACAACACTATATAAGTGTAGCACCTAGTTAAAGGATTTACAATTTATAGAATTGGTTAGAGTCTTTTACCCTGTTAAAGGTTTCTATTACAACTTCAAAATATTACAATAAAATCATTACAAATATCTACAACTTTACATCTGAAATGCTAAAGCAGATTCTATGTGCTCTGAATAAGATTACCTAGCTTGTACCATACCTCGATAACCCATAATGAAACTCGGTAAACCCTCCTGTTTACTCTGTTCTTCGACTGTTCACTAATAACCTTCTCGGTGACCTCTCTGTGTCTCTGTAACAGTCTTCCTTCATGCATACACACACACATTCCCTATTTCTAACCCTAGAATCATACTATATAAATAGATCTCTTATAGCGGTGATTTAATTCATTACTTCGATCTTATAAAAATATTCTTTGAATGAATAACTAAACAAAATATCTCATTGGTTAGATTGACCTTGTAATCATACACAATCTATGTCATGTCCCAATATTAAATGTACCACAATTCATATATTCATGTAATTATAATTTTGATCAGAATTCAGATCTTAATTTGATCAGTTTGTTTCTTAATTTTCTAATGATGAATAATAATTACTATTGTTACTGTAATAATTTGGTTACAACAGAAACTAATATTTATTAAAAACTCTAATTAACGTGAACTACTGTTAGTTACTAATTTAATAATAAATATTAATGATTAATTGTTAGTTTTAGTAGGCGATGGCCAGTCTTGTAGGAAGACACGACTCTAAGCCAGTCACGACTCCTCTAAAGAGATATGACCCTATAAGCCACGACTTCTTGTGGTATTTATAAAGGCTATGCCATCCTACACGGGGGGGGGCAAGACGGAAGAGAAAAAAAAAAGAAAGACAGCGGCGGACAGTATAAAAGAAGGAATCGAATAACAAGAGGATTGGTCAGTACGCTGCCAGACTGTGGGCAGAAAGGGGATCGCTCAGCCAGGTATGTTGTTTTTCGCCTCCAGACTGAGTAGTAACTATGTTAATGTCAGTATAATAAGATTGATGTAATTTATCAGAAATCGGGACTATGGGTTTTTATGATAATCTTTATACAGAATTCTTAAGATGGTAAATTAAATGGAAATTCTGCTAGTAAAGTCAAGACGATATACAGCTGATCCAGAACATAATAACATATAAAAATAATAAGAATAGACGAGTCACCAATTAATACAGTAAATGATATTTTCTGGAAATTCGTATTTATGTCTATTTGGATTAACCAACATCAAGTTACAGATAAGCTCAATGTTAACTATAAACTGGAAAATACCATAAAACAGAAATATTGTGGATATGCCATTAATCAAATATGATAAATACGTTAAGATGATACAAATTGGTAAAAATCTGGTAGAAAACATTAGGGACAGAGAGCATTTGTGAATAAATAAATTAATGAACAGCAATCCAAAAATTGATCTTAATTAATTAACTGATCAAACATAATAAACTGACCCGGGGGGACAGTGTGAACCAGAAGATAAGACTCACACCATGTAGTAAGACCCGGTGGGCATAGCTTAGTCTGGATGGGCAATCTGGTCATGACTCTGAACCCCAAACTGAGTGTGATTAGGGAAGTAAGTCCCACACCATGTTGGTAAGACCCGGTGGGCATAGCATGGTCTGGATGGGCAACCCTATCATGACTACAAACCTATAACATTAAACTAGAACAGTACTACTGATAATAAAATCATAATCATTTAATATGTGAATGCCTTAGAATTCTTAGTAAATCGTAGGACCTTTATGTATATTATCAAAATTATTAGATGATAAAAAGGTAATTGTTTTTCTTTCAGTTCACCAACTTTGTATTCATTCCAGGATACTAGGTAAGGAACTTTACAATCTCCTAATGCAATTTCCAATGCAAAAACGGTTAGATGTGCCTTGATCTTGTAACACGTTTTCATGTGCATGTCCAGGTTCAATGTATCTGGTAAAACGTTTCACTCGGTGAATATCAACTCGGTGAGTTAACTTTACCACTCGGTAGCCATGAAACTTTACTCGGTAAACAGCTCGGTGAATACTGCGTTCTGTGACTGCTTTCTTTTGTAACTGACTAGACTGTTCATACCGACTTCTCTGTGTGTACCGACTGCATGATTCGGTAATACTAACCGACTAGAATATATAGTGATGTCATGGAAATGGGGACAAGGCAACAACAAAGTTCAATGTTAATAAGTTAGTTTCAACCATAAAAACAAAACAAAGAACTAAAAACCATTCCAAACATATCAAGAGAGATTTCAAAAAGCATGAAAGAAGTTTAACAAAATAAAAGAAAGGAGAAGAGCCTCCCTAAGATGCTTCCATGATGCCTTTTGATGCTTCTCCCTTGTTTCTCTCCTCTCCAAGTCCCAAATGAGTGTAACTCTCAGCTTTTAGCACTAGCCATGGATGCCATATGGAGATTCAAGATGGTTGAATATGATAAGCAAATACTATGCAAGAGTAGATAGTGATGCTATGAAAAAGCTCTATGCTAATGCCAGTATAACAACAATACTCTAAAATGCTTCTTTTTGCTTGAGGAGAAGGGTTCTATTTATAGAAGAAATGGGGAAATGAAGGGTTAAGATTGAATGGTTTAATCAAGGGCCAAGTTTGAAAGTTGGGGATCCATGTGCACAATTGGCACCAATAAAATGGTGACAAGTGTCAACATAGGATTGGGTTGAGAGAAGAGGTTGGAGGCATTAAAGGCCTGAGAAGACCTCATGGTTATCTAGAAGGTAAGGGTCAAGCCTAAGTTAGGATTACCCACTGGATTAAGAGATAATCCAAGGATAAACCTTTGTGCAAATGATTAAGAGATAATCATGGTCAAAGCATTAAAGGCTTGATGAGACCCTTGGGTTGGGTAGAGGTTGAGTCAAAACAAATGTTTTAACCATGTGGGAGGGTTTGAGGTAACCATTAATGGTTATTGGAGACTTTGGGGATTAAGTGGTTGAAGGTTGAAAGCTTTCAAAGGTTATCCAAGACTTTGAGGGTTAATTTGTTGAACACACAAAGCATTAATTGCTTTTCAAAGACTTTGGAGTCTTTGAGAAGTGACTCCAATTTGCTTAGGAATGTGACAATATTTAGGGGATGGATTAGGCTAATTAGGAAGGGTTTAGAAGAATCTAGAAGGGGTTTAGGCATACAAGTAGATTTTGTAGAAAAATGCAAGTGGGAGAAATTTTGGTATTTTCAATTAAAATAAAATCATTTATTTCAATTAAATGGTGTAATTTGCATTTGGATAAATATTAATTTATTTAAATGAGAAAAATGAAGATAAAGCATTAAAATGCTTGAAGACTTTGAGGGAAACCATTAAAGGCTTGAAGACTTTAAGGAAAACCATTAAAGTCTTTAAGAAGATTATAGAAGGAAGCCATCAAGTTTGAAGACTTTAAAGCCATCAAGTTTGAATACTTTAAGGGAAACCATTAAAGGTTTCAAGTGGGTGAGGATAAATAGGATTTTAAATAAATAATTTATTTAAAATAGTTGTGCAACTTGCTTTTGTAGGAAAATACAAGTGGGTGGAGGATAAAGGTGATTTAAATAAATTATTTATTTAAAATAATTGTGCAACTTGTATTTGTAGGAAAATGCAAGTGGGTGGAGGATAAAGGTGATTTTAAATAAATGATTTATTTATTTAAATGTGCAACTTGCATTTGTAGGAAAATACAAGTGGGTGGAGGATAAAGGTGATTTAAATAAATTATTTATTTAAAATAATTGTGCAACTTGTATTTGTAGGAAAATGCAAGTGGGTGGAGGATAAAGGTGATTTTAAATAAATGATCTATTTATTTAAATGTGCAACTTGCATTTGTAGGAAAATACAAGTGGGTGGAGGATAAAGGTGATTTAAATAAATGTTGATTTATTTAAATGTGAGAGGTGGGATTTTGGGGGAATTTAAATAAATATTAATTTATTTAAATGTGAGAGAAGATTTAATTAAATAAATATGATTTATTTATTTAATTAATGGTTTGAATTTGGTTAAGTGAATTAAATCAAATAAATTGAATAATTTATTTAATTAATAGGAGAATAGGGTTAAGATTAATTAATTAAATATTAATTTAATTAATTATTAATTGATGGTTAAATAATCAAATAAATACTAAGTATTCATTTAATTAAGTGGACAGATTTAGGTGAGTACATTTGCCCCTCTTTGAGACGGTGCGGTTTATCGCGTCGTTTCAAAGAAAGAAAAATAGGTGTGAAGAAATGCCCCATAAAATGTAAATTTAATGGGTGGTATGCCCCCTCGAGAGATGGGCCAAATTTTGTTTTGAAAAATCGGGCGATCTCTCGAAAAAGAATGCAAAGTGGAGGGGAGGTAGAATAGAAGAAATTAGAACTAATGATGAAAGAATGGGAGAAAATGGAGTGAATATGAAGAAACAACAAGCCAGCGAGTACCCTGAGGTCATGCAAGAGATACATAGCAGATGTAGTGTGGGGTTTTGATTGATGCTATACAATTGATCAAAATTGGTTGGACAATCTTGTGCAATCGGTTGAATTGCCCCGGTCAAGTCAAAGCGTGACAGTTGATGTCAGTTGGTCGCTTGGACATGATAAAGTCTGAGTAAGTGAATCAAAGTGACCTGATGGTGACTTAGACAATTGATGTAATTGCCCGATGAAGTCAAGGTATATGAAGCAAAATACTCGTTGAGACGTAGACAATTGATGTAATTGTCCGTTGGATTGTGTTTGATTGGTTGATCAATTGATAGTGTGTGCGTGTGATGGATGGTTGTGGGGAATCATGGCAACCCCGTTGAGACTAGGTCATTGTGATAAATGCCTGATGTAGTCTAGGATTACCATAATCGATTACCTGTTGAGACCCGAAGATACGTGATCAGAGTATCTGTTGATAGTCTAGGTGTGTGGGAGTCGATGTATCTGTGTAGACAGAGTAACTGGCTTAATTTTGTGGATGAGTGAGGATGGGAAGCGATGAAGGGATTAGGATGATGTTGATGATCAAGATAGGGAGGGTGAGGGGGGATTTGATGTTAGATAGAAGATATGGAGGACTAGGACCGAGTCCTATGGAAGAAGATGAGTAAAATAGAGTATGCATTATTATGACTACGTATGCATGATATGCAGCTATTATGAATGTATGGATGGGTGGAATGCAATGAAATGCAATATATACAGATGAGATGGAATGACGATCCATAGTGCTCTATTTTTCATCATTGAGCTTTAAAATGTTGTAAGAAAATACAAGCAACTTGACATAAAGATTCAAGATGACTAGAGTATTTCTTACATGGATTTTATATAGCAAGTTAATACAAGCAACTTGATATAATGGATCAAGTTGACCTGAGTATTGCTTGCGGAACAGATAAGGATTATCTCCTTTCATGCATGACTTGGAACGTCCTCCTTGATCTTAGGCTGATCATATCCTAAGACAAGTGCATACCGTAATAAGAGATAAAACCTTTATCCAGTTTGGATGAGGTAGGAGGAACCAAAGAAAGAGAATTGTACCTGCAAACAAACAATATATACATAAAGAATAAAGAATATGGATCCTTGGTAATGGTTCATGCTCATATGGTCGAGGTATACGCTGTAGTCAGCAAGCCGTAATGATCTATGACTGTATTTGGCATAAGATTACGTAGCTTAGTGAACTTCCCACGTAGACACCATTAGTACATGCCCCAGAACTTCATTGGAAATAATGCGCAAACGATACAAAACAATGCTGAAAGATCCCGATACAGATAAACAAATGAATTACTCACGAATCAACCAAGCATTTGATAGCTTAACATAATTTTCTTGTCAAAGAAAACGTCACTTTTGTCTTTGTTTTGGTAAGGAAGGATGCATCCTTGTTTAAGACAGTTTGGATTGTTGATGTTGATTGTGTTGGTCGAGTGATAAGTGGTCATTTGTGTGAGTATTTTGTCAATGTTTGTTTTGTATCTGCTTGAATGAATATGTACAAGGTGTTGCCATGTTTTTGTGTGATTTTCGATGGGTTTTTCGATGTTTTTGGATTTTGTGTAATAGTTTTTGAATGTTTTTTGGATTTTGTGAGTCATTTTTGAATGTTTTTGCCAATGAATCACCAGTAATGTAGAATCCACTTCCATCATCTAGATTGTAAGGGCATTGCCCCCAAGTTGGACATGATTTATGAAAAAGCGGGATGCAGGATGCATGTAGTACTTTCTTGGATTTGTAGATTTATAACAAGCCATGGTTAGATGGATGGATGTGTGTATGTATGAATGGGATCGCAACGAGCCTGGAAGATACTGGAGCCATTGCCTTTACGAGTGGCACCTGTTTGCTAGGTTTTCGCCATCGCACTTACCCAAGGTGCCACCGGAGTGGTTGTTCACTGTTTGGATGCATGATTTTTTTTCTTTACTTTTTTGAATGTTTTTTGTATTTTCTTTAGGACATTTTTCTGAATGTTTTTGGTATTTTCTGATATGCAGGGGAGCCTGATGCCTTGTACACCTTAGGTATAAAACCGTTTGAGGTGCATGTTATTGATTGGATCTGCGAGTGGTTCTCCGTCTGATGTAGCCAACTGATATGCCCCGGACCCGAATACAGCAGTGACAACATATGGGCCGAGCCAATTTGATTCAAACTTGCCCTGATGTTCTCGGTTTGGTTGGTTGCGAGGATTTTCTCGAAGAACAAGATCACCTACCTCAAATGTACGAGATCTAACTCGGTGATTGTAGCTTCTACTCATGCACTGCTGATAGGCTTTGAGGTGATTGTATGCAGCTTGTCGCTTCTCATCTAGTAACTCTAAGTCCTGAAGATGAGATACTCTGTATGCTTCATCATCGATGAGATTGTGCAATGAAACTCGTAAGGATGGTATCTCGACCTCAATAGGTAAGATAGCTTCAGCACCATAGACCAATGAATAAGGAGTTGCACCTGTAGGGGTCTGAATGCTAGTTCGATATGCCCATAGCGCTAGATTCAATTGAACATGCCAATCACGGCCGACATCATTGACTGTCTTCTTTAGGATCCTCAATATGTTTTTATTGGATGCTTCGGCCTGACCATTGCCTTGTGGGTAATAGGGAGTGGAAAAGCGGTGTTGGATATGAAATTTCTCACAAAGCTCACGAACATCCTGATTTTTGAAAGGAAGACCGTTATCTATGACAATGGACATGGGCACACCATACCGGTAGATGATGTAATTGAGGATGAATGAGGCGATCTGCTTGCCGGTGACTTGGGTAAGTGGAACAGCTTCGATCCACTTGGTGAAATATTCGGTGGCGGTAATAATGAATTTGTGGCCATTGGATGAAGATGGGTGAATCTTACCCACAAGGTCAAGGCCCCATTGACAAAAAGGCCATGGTGTTGTGATTGGTTGCAGTTCTTGAGCTGGTGCATGTATCAGGTCGCCATGAACTTGACATTTCTTGCATTTTCTGACAAAGTAGTAGGAATCCTTTTCCATAGATGGCCAATAATATCCAGCTCGCAAGAGTTTCTTGGCGAGTGACAGACCACTTGAATGAGTCCCGCAAATTCCTTCATGTACCTCTTCCAAAGCCTTTGTTATCTCACCTTGTTCTAAACATCGAAGGAGAGTACGATCAAGACCGCGTCGGTATAGGGTTTCGGCAATAATGGTATATCGAGCAGTTTGGCGAATGAAGGTTTTTCGTTGGTTATTTGATTGGTTAGGAGGAAGGGTGTGATCACGGAGATAGGTGTAGAACTCACCATACCATGGGGATTCTGAACCGACAAGGCGACATATCATCTCGGATTCAGGGATATCATAAGCGGGGATCCAAAGCTGTTCTACCAAGAACTCGTAGCGTGTTGAATTATGTGGAAGATCTAGTAGAGATGCGATGGTAGCCATGGCATCAGCAGCTCGCTTCTGATCTCTTGGTATCTGCTCAAAAGTGATAGTAGTAAATGATGCCTTTAGATTGTCCACCATTTGCTTATATGGCATGAGTTTATCATCTTTGGTCTGATATTCATCTGTTGCTTGTCGAATGACTAGTTGGGAATCGCCATATACTTGTAGTTCTTGTAATTTCCATTGTACGGCTAACCTGAGTCCCGTGATCAAGGCCTCATACTCTGCTATGTTGTTTGTGCATGGAAATGTGAGCCTGTAAGACTTCGGGATGCTATCACCTTGAGGTGTGATAAACAGAATGCCTGCCCCCGAGCCGTGCCTAGTGTATGAACCATCAAAGTATAATTTCCATGACTGTGCTTCTGTAATCATGAATATCTCTTCATCTGGAAAATTGGAAATGAGAGGATGATCACCTATGAGAGGTGCATCAGCCAACTGATCTGCAATAACCTGACCTTTGATAGCTTTACGGTCCACATACTCAATGTCAAATTCACTTAGAATCATTACCCATATGGCCAAGCGACCTGTCAATGCTGCTTTGCTGAGTAAGTACTTGAGTGGATCAATCTTTGCAATGAGTTGCACCTTGTGTGTCAACAGATAGTGCCTCAGTTTAGTGGCTGCTAAGATTACTGCTAGGCAAGCTCGCTCAATAGGCGTGTAATTGAGTTCATAGCCCACCAGTGTGCGAGAGATATAGTAAATAGCACACTCTTTTCCTTCTGCATTATGTCGTGCCAGTAGCACACCCAGTGCTGTACTTGTCGCTGAGATATAAAGTAACAACGGTCTACTTGGATCTGGTGGCATCAGCAATGGTGGATTCATGAGATAGTTTTTAAGTGCCTGAAATGCTTGCTGGCATCTGTCATCCCACTGAAAGCGGATGTTCTTGTGTAGCAGGTGTGTGAATGGATGACACTTATCAGCCAATTGTGCAATGAATCTGCGGATGGATTGAAGCCGTCCTTGTAGTGTCCTTAGCTGACTGATATTCTTTGGAGGTGGCATGTCCATGATTGCCTTAACCTTTGCTGGATCGACCTCAATACCTTTGCTTGAGACAATGTATCCTAGAAGCTTCCCGGAGGTCACTCCGAAGACACATTTCTTTGGGTTGAGTCGAACATGGTATTGTTCCAGTCTATCAAAGATTTTATCTAAGATGTGAAGATGTCCTTCTCTAGTAAGTGATTTTGCTAGTAAATCATCCACATAATCTTCCATCATAGTATGCATCATGTCATGGAAGATGGTGGTCATTGCTCTTTGATAGGTCGCTCCTGCATTCTTTAGACCAAAAGGCATTACATTCCAACAGTATGTGCCCCATGGACATGTGAAGGCTGTCTTATGTTGGTCCTCTGGTGCGATCTTTATTTGATTGTATCCTAAAAAGCCATCCATGAGTGAAAGCATGGCATGTCCTGCTGTCAAATCTACTATGATGTCGATATTTGGTAGAGGGAAGTCATCCTTAGGACATGCCTTATTCAGATCTCTGAAGTCTGTACAAATGCGGATGCCCCCTTTTGGTTTGCCAACTGGTACAATGTTGGAGATCCATTCTGCATAATCAATTGGTCTAATGAAACCAACATCCAGGAGTTTCTTGAGTTCTGTTTTGACTAGCACGGCAATCTGAGGATGCATCTTACGAAGCTTCTGCTTGACAGGTTTGGCTCCTTTTGCTACTGTGAGATGATGCATGACTAAATCAGGATCAAGCCCAGGCATGTCTGCATATGACCATGCAAAGTTGATCTGACGTTGTTGGAAGAACTCTATAAATTGAGGTTGTTCCTCTGGAGTGAGAAGAGATGCCAGATGTATGATATGAGGGTTTTCAGGAGTCCCCACATTGTATTCTTTAGTCTCCTCAATGAGAATCGTCGATCGTTCCTGTTGTGTACTAGCAGGGAGAATGTCAAACCCTTCATCCTCAAGTGCCTCAGAGAGGTTTTCACCGTTGGATACGCTCTTTCTTTTTACTTTTGTTGGATCAAACAGTGCCACAGTGTGGTTTTCACTGGAAGATCCATGTTTTAATGTTATATTTTTGCAGCTGAAGGGTTTGGCATCCGCCCCGAAGTATGCTGCGCTATTAAGTTCAATGGCGAATCCAGCTTTGTGATCCCCGCTTGGTAGATTATCCCTTAATTCCAAAAAGTCATTGATAGCCTCATCATTTTGGAAGAGGTCAAGACATGGGGGATTTGGTTGGTTCCATTCGATGAGTTCAGGGTGGATAATGGGCATTACTTCATCGATTAAGTTAAGTGCGGGAGATGTATCAGTGAGGGTTAAGACAGTGTGGTGAAGGTCGTTGATGGTACTCTCCCTGTCAGAATCCGGCGTAGGATGAGACGTAGGGTCTGTGGAAGATGTTTCCAGCTCAGGTACCCAAGTGGTCTTTATCTGTGCTTCTCCGTAAACAGGAATGTCTTTGCGTGGCGGAGGTGGTGACGTGTCTTCCTCATCTGAAGTGTTAAGCTATACAGAATCGAATTCCCACTCATGTGAGTCAGTCTCTGAATCACTTTCCAGCATCCGATTGCTATACCATACTGGGATGTCTTTGGAGTTGAACACGGCAGGTGTGATTGGTTTATGTATCTTTGTGGTGATCGGTGCTGCAGGAACCGTGATGGGGTTTAAAGGATTTGTTACTGGAAGTATCGACAGGGTTGATTTAGTGGCTTCTATTGGAACGGCTGGTGCCATAGATGCTGCTACGGGTTCCAATATAGTTGCTGCTATGAATGGTTTTATTGATGTGATGACTGCTGTGGATGGGATTACTAGTTCGATTGGTGGGATTTTTGGCACTGATGACAGTTGCGGTGGGTTTGTGAGCCTCGATGGGGTAGTGACAATATTGCTTGATGGTGCTTTGATTATGAAAGGTGTCCTCTTTACAGTAGGTGGGCAAAATGGTTTGCTAGGTTTTCCTTTAAATCTGAGTTTAGGAAGGATCTCTTTTTCAAAGCCTAGGCCTGTATTACCTTTGGGCTTGAACTCTGGCAGCAGCGGTTCATGTCGTCCTTGTTTGCAGTATCCCAAAGCACTCTGACCATCATATCCCATTCTTTGCATAATGAGGAGGCCTTTGCCATACTGTTCTGTAGGAAGTGTAACTCGCGGTATGTCAGTGGTGATGGGATCTTTATAGATCCAGTCCGCTAGGTCCTCATCTTGTGTTTCTTCCTCTTGACTCCTTCCAAGGACGAAAGGCGTCCAAGCACATGCTGACGTGATTAGTCGTTGCTGGAGTAACTGCTGTGGTTTACCATGTGTTTTAGGAGAAGTGGGCATTTGTCCCACACAAAAGAGTTGACTTAAGTTATATTCCCCGGGACCTTCCTCTGCGACTTTCATTTTAAGCTTTTCTTGCTTGGGTATAGGGGTGTTCAAACTGGCAAGAGAGGTGGGACTTACATATGATGTAGAGGAAATGGCTTCCCTATTATTAGGAACAGTAATTTCTGGTTGATGGCTGATATTATGGCAAAATGCAAAGGGATTTGCATCACCCAGGATTGTGATCTCTGCACCATTATGTGGGAACTTGATACATTGATGGTAGGTAGATGGAACGGCTTGCATGGCATGTATCCAAGGTCTTCCTAATAATAGATTATATGGCAGAGGAAGGTCCAGAACCTGACAAATTATGTGTTTTACCACAGGGCCCACTCGGATTGGTAGCACCACCGCTCCTTTGGATGAACGCTCTGCATCATCATAGGCCTTGATGGTGATCTTCTTGCGAGGATCCACTGATTCTATTGCATATCCCAATGCTGTGACCAACTGTAGTGTACAAATGTTTAGGCCTGCTCCATTATCTATCAAGACTCGCTTGATCCTGTGTTGGTTGATAAAGCCTTCAATGTGTAGTGAAGCGTTATGAGGTTGTTGGAAGGAAGAGTTGTCACTTTCAGAAAAAGTGAGACAAGGTGATGACTTTAGATTTCCAACCATGGCTTGAAATTGGTCTGTGTTCAGGTTTGTAGGGACTGACGCCTCTTGGAGTGCTTGATCCAAGATTGTTTTATGAGATGGCGATAGGCGCAATAGTTCTAAAATGGATATGAGCGCAAGCGTTTTATCTAATTGTTCCACAAGATTATATTGCTTTGGGACGGAGGTGGTGCCCTGTGGAGCTGCCTTGATGGTGACCTTGCCACGACGTGTAACAACATTGCAATTTGAGGTGGGATTTTTGAAGGTTATAGTTGCAATTTGTTCACTGGCATCATACAGGTGATTTACAGTGTAGTTATACGCAGCCTGCGTATAATCAGTGGTATCAGGACCTCGTCTGGACGTCGAAGGACCCCTTTGATCTTGCGATGGAAGTGGATTCTTGAACATCTGATGATCATTATTGGTTGTTTTTGGGTCATGCCCTTCAATTTCAATTTCTCCTCGATCAATAAGATCCTGAATGAGATCTTTCAATCGGTGACAATTACTTGTCTTGTGTCCTCTTCCTTGATGGAACTCACAATGTTCAGTATCCTTCCACCATGCTGGTTTGACTTGGGGCTCATAATTTGATAACTTAGGTAGAGTGATCAAATTCTGAGAAATAAGTTGTCGCATCACCATTTCAATGGGTTCCCCTAAGGGAGTGTATGTGCGTTTTTGTTTTTGTGGACGGGGTCTTGGTTCATCATGAGATGTGATGCGACCTTGATTAGGAAGAACATTTGTGTTATTTTGAGGTGGAGGATTTTGTCCTGCAAATCGAACCACAGGTTGTGCATTTTGGATAGTTCGAGCATCCACAACTCCATCGTTGACGATATTCTTATTCTTGTTCCAGAAGTTCGGTTTATCACTATTGAAGCGCGGGCGAGGACCATCTTTGGGTTCATTAAATATTTTGATGAGTCCTTTTTTGATGAGTGCCCTTTCACATTTTATACCCTTGGTGATCATATCGTTAAAAGAGTCTGTGTCTTTGACATCCAGGTGAAATTCCATTTCTTCGTTTAAGTTGGAAATGAAAATTTCCACTAGTTCTCGTTCAGGTAACTGAAGAGAACGTCTGCTAGACATTTGGCGCCATCGTTGCAGGAATACTGAGAATAATTCACCTGGTTTTTGTTTGGTGTTGCACAGATCAGCCATGGTGATGTCGCGTTCAATATTATAAGAGTAATGAGATAGGAACTTCTAGATGAGTTCCTCAAATGTTCTTATGCCACCTGGTAGTCGGGAAAACCATGATGTGGTTGTTCCTCCCAAGCTTTGGGGAAAAAGGCGCATTAGGTATGTGTCCTCATAAGCGACTTCGAGACAAGCGGAATGAAATTCTCAGACATGATCGCGGGGATCTCCCTTTCCTCTATATTTTTTGAATTTTGGTGTTTCGAACCCGCATGGAAAGGGTGGCATATAAAGATTCCTATCAAATGGATAGGGACAGATGTCGTTAAGTGAGAATTGATTGGTCTTAACACCACTATGAAGTTGTTGGGCGAGATTCTCGACTTGTTGCCGCAACATCTCCATTTCATTTGGAGGAGGAGGTGGTGGGTTACCTCGAGGGATGTTATATCTGATGTGATTTCTACCTCTTTCCTCCTCATGGCGACTTTGTCTTTCTGATGCTTGTCTTAATTGGGCAAGATCAAAGTCCGAGGGGAGTTTGGCTCCTTCTTGAGCGAGTCTTAAAAAGTGAGCATCCGCATTGCTCCTTAATATTTCATCAAATAATCTGTTAAAATGAGGGTTATGCTGAACCCTTTCGATTGTTGAAGGAGTGGGAGTACTTGGGTTTTCGTCATTCACATTTCCTCCAAGTGCTTCTTGAAATTCATTGAGGTTGTCCTCTTCTTCCTCAATTTCTATTTCTCGTTGCCTTGATCGTGATCGGGTTTGAGCCATTTTGTTTGCAAGTTTGTTTTGAAGTTGATTGAAGATGATGATGAGTTGGTGATGAAATGAAAGATTGATGGTTGGTGGATTGTAGATCTCTAGCACTCTAAAGGTAAATGTAACCAGAATTCTTTCTTTGAATTGCTTGTTTGTTTTGATGATTTTGGATGTGATAAGGTGTAGAGAAATCTGAAATGTGTTACAGATTTTGACTACCTAGTAATGAGAGGATTCACTCATGAACTAGTTTTAACCTGCGTAGATGTGTCTCTTAGGATGAGCTTATCCTAGATGTAGAAACAATCTAAAAGTGATGTGATGTGTTTGATTTCAAGCAATATCTAAAAAGGAATCGTGGGACAAGAACCTCTTAATGTTTTGAGAGTTGGGATGGATTGATGATGAAGTGATGATGTATGAGTGGGATGATGGATGAAAATGTTTTCAACTTTCAATAAAAACTTTGTGTCACAAATGGGACAAACTCTTCTTCTTCCCTTTCAGACGTTGGTGGCACTTCTCGAGCTGTGTTGTAGGTGATACAGATGTTTGGGAAGAAATTGGGATTAATCTTTCCTCCTTGATTTTTGTGATAACTCAGAGCTCTATATTGCATAAAAGCTCTGCGGTTCAATGATTCTGAATCAAACTCGTTTGTTTTACCTTGAAGGTATAGACGCATGCGATGTAGAAAGACTCTATGGGAGACAGATTTGTCGATTGATATAGAAGAATTTCCTCCTTTTGATTAAAGCCTTTGAGCTTAGTGGTCTCCTTTTCAAGGTGATACTCTGATGACACTTCTTCTTTCGCAAGATGTGAAGAATGGTCATAAATTTTTGACTCTTTGTTTGTTTGCACTTTGTTTTTGGTATTTTTGGTTGTGTTGACAGATGTTGGATGAATACTTTGTTTTTGGGATTGATTTTCTGATTTTTCTTTGACAAGAAAACAAAGCAAGCACACAAACACAAGATTGTAGCCTCAAAGGCACAAATGAGTATGGGTCTAGATCAACCCAATTCTTGGACTTGTTTTTGACCCTTCCTTTAGATGTATTTTAAGGTGTATTTCCAAAACCTGAAGTCGGCTCAATTCGCACTAGGTCTGTAAAACGAACACACTTCAAACACTTTTTATCCCTAAGGTCAAATGGCCAGTTGTGATAAATTTAGCCCACATCTTGATATTTCTTCGACTTTGGTACTACATACCTTATGAATCCCGTCGTGGCAGGTAAGGATGTGATATACTAAGTCTTGCACGAGCATAACAAATAGATGATCCCTATGATGGGGGAGTCACCACTTTTATCAAGCCACAAGTGACTTTTCAAAAAGCTATGTTTCTACTCAAGGAAATATGTATGGTGAGTATCTTGGGAGCAAAACCATCTATGCTCTTGCACTAAATTATATCTCAAATATCCTCAATCAATAGAACAGGTGGGCTACTACTTAAAGGTGTTTAGTCATGTTCGATGGCTTTGGACATAAGTTCATTCTGCAGTGACTCACTTAAGAGCCTTGTAACTGGTGGTGGGGCCCATTTGTCCTTTCGGCCAGTTACACTGTAGGAACAGCTATACCCAAGGCTACAGCTTTCGCTATCACCTGATTTCTATAGCGGCTCGAAGGATTTATCGCTCGAGGTCGTTCCCAAGAGTATCGATCCCTTGGCAGGCCTCTCTTAAAAAGATAAAATTTGAGCGTTACTAACACTTTTCTCTTGCACCTAGGACCACGAGAGCCAAGGGAGAGGATAGTGTGTGTTAGAGGTAGGACCACTCGACCAACTCTTTTGCACAAGTGTGCCAAACACAAAATTCACTTGTTCCTTTTAATTTGTCATCGCAATGATTTTCTATCTATTTGGAGATGTTGCTCCAACAATCATGGTGTTCTTTTTAATTTTCAAAGGCAATTGTTGGAGTAAACTAGAATTTGAAAATCTTGGTCAACTTAATGAAAAACACGTTTGCATGAAGTAAAATTGCTTTAAAAAATGAGACAAGTTGATTGTGAATTTTATTTGCACCAAAAATGGAAGTGTGGATTGTGAGTTTTATCTTGATGCAAGAAATAAATTTTGCCTTGTTTATTTTAAGCACCAAAACGAAGTTTGTTTCCTAACTTGCAAAAAAAATAAAGTTGTTTTTGTATAAGTTTGTGGTTCTTTTTACCTTGGAACAATGAAATTCTTTTTAAGAGCCCCAAACAAATATGTGATTCTTTTTTTAAAAGCCCAAAGTTGAAATGTGAAGTTAATTTTAAACCAAAATAAAAAGTGAATTCATTTTTAAAACCAACTTCAAAAAACAAGTTAGTAAAAAAATATAAATCTACTTTTTAATCTAATTTAAATCTGCACAAAAGAGAAAAATAGTTAGTAAAATCCGCCTATTTGGTGGGCTTCTACAAGCCTAATTTTTTTTTTTTTTTGGTTACAAGGTGATTTGTACAACGTTTTGTTACAATAGCGCTAGTTTGCGTTTGAACAGAGGCACTATTTAACACAAACACACTAAAAGAAAGGGAAAGACAGAGAAGGAAAAAGCACTGAAACAGGGTGAATAGCGCCAAAATAATGTCAAATGCACCAAAACAGTGTCAAAAGCGCAACCTGTGTGACATTTTCAACATTCAAACATGTTATTGGTTAAAAAAAAAAAAAAAAAGTTGATCTTTTTGGTGTTTGGATTCACGTCAGGTTCACCAAATGATGTCATGGAAATGGGGACAAGGCAACAACAAAGTTCAATGTTAATAAGTTAGTTTCAACCATAAAAACAAAACAAAGAACTAAAAACCATTCCAAACATATCAAGAGAGATTTCAAAAAGCATGAAAGAAGTTTAACAAAATAAAAGAAAGGAGAAGAGCCTCCCTAAGATGCTTGAATGATGCCTTTTGATGCTTCTCCCTTGTTTCTCTCCTCTCCAAGTCCCAAATGAGTGTAGCTCTCAGCTTTTAGCACTAGCCATGGATGCCATATGGAGATTCAAGATGGTTGAATATGATAAGCAAATACTATGCAAGAGTAGATAGTGATGCTATGAAAAAGCTCTATGCTAATGCCAGTATAACAACAATACTCTAAAATGCTTCTTTTTGCTTGAGGAGAAGGGTTCTATTTATAGAAGAAATGGGGAAATGAAGGGTTAAGATTGAATGGTTTAATCAAGGGCCAAGTTTGAAAGTTGGGGATCCATGTGCACAATTGGCACCAATAAAATGGTGACAAGTGTCAACATAGGATTGGGTTGAGAGAAGAGGTTGGAGGCATTAAAGGCCTGAGAAGACCTCATGGTTATCTAGAAGGTAAGGGTCAAGCCTAAGTTAGGATTACCCACTGGATTAAGAGATAATCCAAGGATAAACCTTTGTGCAAATGATTAAGAGATAATCATGGTCAAAGCATTAAAGGCTTGATGAGACCCTTGGGTTGGGTAGAGGTTGAGTCAAAACAAATGTTTTAACCATGTGGGAGGGTTTGAGGTAACCATTAATGGTTATTGGAAACTTTGGGGATTAAGTGGTTGAAGGTTGAAAGCTTTCAAAGGTTATCCAAGACTTTGAGGGTTAATTTGTTGAACACACAAAGCATTAATTGCTTTTCAAAGACTTTGGAGTCTTTGAGAAGTGACTCCAATTTGCTTAGGAATGTGACAATATTTAGGGGATGGATTAGGCTAATTAGGAAGGGTTTAGAAGAATCTAGAAGGGGTTTAGGCATACAAGTGGATTTTGTAGAAAAATGCAAGTGGGAGAAATTTTGGTATTTTCAATTAAAATAAAATCATTTATTTCAATTAAATGGTGTAATTTGCATTTGGATAAATATTAATTTATTTAAATGAGAAAAATGAAGATAAAGCATTAAAATGCTTGAAGACTTTGAGGGAAACCATTAAAGGCTTGAAGACTTTAAGGAAAACCATTAAAGTCTTTAAGAAGATTATAGAAGGAAGCCATCAAGTTTGAAGACTTTAAAGCCATCAAGTTTGAATACTTTAAGGGAAACCATTAAAGGTTTCAAGTGGGTGAGGATAAATAGGATTTTAAATAAATAATTTATTTAAAATAGTTGTGCAACTTGCTTTTGTAGGAAAATACAAGTGGGTGGAGGATAAAGGTGATTTAAATAAATTATTTATTTAAAATAATTGTGCAACTTGTATTTGTAGGAAAATGCAAGTGGGTGGAGGATAAAGGTGATTTTAAATAAATGATTTATTTATTTAAATGTGCAACTTGCATTTGTAGGAAAATACAAGTGGGTGGAGGATAAAGGTGATTTAAATAAATTATTTATTTAAAATAATTGTGCAACTTGTATTTGTAGGAAAATGCAAGTGGGTGGAGGATAAAGGTGATTTTAAATAAATGATTTATTTATTTAAATGTGCAACTTGCATTTGTAGGAAAATACAAGTGGGTGGAGGATAAAGGTGATTTAAATAAATGTTGATTTATTTAAATGTGAGAGGTGGGATTTTGGGGGAATTTAAATAAATATTAATTTATTTAAATGTGAGAGAAGATTTAATTAAATAAATATGATTTATTTATTTAATTAATAGTCTGAATTTGGTTAAGTGAATTAAATCAAATAAATTGAATAATTTATTTAATTAATAGGAGAATAGGGTTAAGATGAATTAATTAAATATTAATTTAATTAATTATTAATTGATGGTTAAATAATCAAATAAATACTAAGTATTCATTTAATTAAGTGGACAGATTTATGTGACTACATATAGTATGACTTTGGATATGAAACTAATGGAAATTTGATAAGTAGTAACAACTTCATGCATGGTATGTGTGAACTTATACCCCCTTGTGTATTCATTGCTTGAGTATTTAGGTCATGTGACTATCTCCATAAAATGGTGGGAGTGGACCTTTTCGATTCCACATGGTCAAGTGGCATGTATAACCATTGTATCATAGATCATGGCATTGGATTCGACATTGAGTTCACCCTATGCTTCTCTCTCCTCTCATGATTTCAAGTTCCTTTACTATTCAAGCAAATGTGATATTAAGGACGTTTGAACTGCTATGTAATGTAATGATGTTATTATATGTATTGTATATTGGACCTACCCTATGAAGGATATTAAAGTTAATGATACTTTAATGCATTAGTGTAGATTGTGTGTACCACTATTGGTACCAGACACAATATGTCATGCATTCTTTGATTGTACTTTGATGTTGCATCATGGATATGTGTAGAGGAATCCTTCTTTGGGTTGAAAATGAATGTAATAGTGACATGAGTCATCTTGGAGGTTATTATAGTCCCCTTTTGAGGTTGTCACACCTCCTTGTGGTGATTTGAGTCATTTAATGTTGTTTTAGGACCTCTTGGAGCACCTTGTAAAGTCTTATAAATATGTGTTAGTGTCGTAGATGTTGTTTCTTGTGTGTTTTATTTTATGGAAAGAGTTTAGGTTGTTGTGAATGTGTTTGTATCCCTCCCCATACTTCCACGTGTCAATGATGCCTAGTGTTTAGGGGAGTTGTTTGCACACTCCGTCCTTGAGTCATTTTTGTGTTCCCCAAGTATTTCCAAGGCCTTTAGTCTACTCCGAAAAAATTATGGAGTTTGGGGGGATCAACACCTAACTTCATATCACCCTTTGGTTATGACACTATCACAACTAAAGGACAACAATGTAAGTTTCTACTAACTAGGGACACTAGATTGAACACTAGCATGCTTAGAGGATATTAGCGCAACTAGAGGACTATGGCATAGCATGCATATGTCATATCCTATGCACTTGTTTGGAGGGCTATTTGAGGCTTCCAACGAGCAGTTTGAGTGCATCGAAGTTGCTTGTTAGGGCTTGGTGAGTCAAGGGAATGGCTAAGATGGTGTGATTTTGTTGTTGGTGAGTTTTAGGGGTGTTGATTACATCAATTTGTGTGATTGTCTCCGCAAGAAGATAATCATTGCACCTATGACCAAGGAGAAAGTCAAGTTTGTTGAGAGAAGTCTTGTAGCTTATTGTTAAGTCTTTTAAGAGTTAGAAACCTTTTCTAACATTTCCTAATGTGTCATGAGACTTCCCTCATAGTTGGTTCGTATATATGGACTTTTGTCATTCACTTGTGCATTGTTGCATTACAACAAGATGTAGCATGTGAGTTGTTGGAGCCAGTGATCTTCTATTTTTGTTTTAAGAGTTTGAGATCAAGTTGGTCAGCCTAATGTGATGTGGATTGGAGGTTGACAATTCTCTCATCCCATTGTAGTGTTGTTTGGTGAGAGGATGCCATCGTGGTATGTATCGATCGACATTGAGGAGTCATCCTTCCTCTCCCTATGTTATGTCATTTCCCATAGGGAGTGGTTCTATTGGAATTTTTTTGTTGTTGTCACCTTGCATGTGCAATGGTAAGGTCTAGTGTGGTTGATCTTGTGTGTCATGGTCTCCTTTATGACACTTATGTGCATGTTTTTGTGCAAGTGTGACACAATGTGTCATATCTTTGGTGTTGTTGTTAAGTTAAACTGGAACGTTTCAAAAAAAAAAATCAATCTTCTTAGCTTGTTTCCTCAATGATTCCTTAATAGGGAATTGCATTTGGTATGAGACTCCATGTTATAACATTGTGATCTCTAGTTATGATATTACCCTTTAAGTTGTAGTACTCGACACACAATTGCATGAGTAGTAGTGTTGCGAGTTGGTCATTTGACTTGTTGCTTGGGTGACTTGTGTGGCATATTAATGAGTTCAATGTGTTTGACCCAAGTAGCATGTTGTGGAGGGAATGCACTACCTAGGCCCTTCTGCACCTATGGAGGAAGGATAGGTACCCTTGTATGAGAGTCTCTTGAGATGGCTAGTGAGTGGTTATTGTGTTTCTCCTTGTGTGTGAGCTATTGTTGGGTCTTTGTGTTGTTTGGAGTATGTGAATGCCTTTAGTGATGGTGGTTGTTGTTGCCTTGTTTGACCTAGCATGATATGTTTGATGAGTGTATTTCATTAAGGGTTAGTTAAACACTCATGTGTGACAAGGAGTGCCTTCTAGTGTGATGATCTTCTTGATGTTTAATTCTTTCTTAGTTGATCACCAAAACATAATAACACACAGGAACATATAATCAAATGGTGAGGCAATAATGATAGGAAGTTCAGGAAATTAACCAATTTCTACGAACTTCCTGTCCAAATAGTGATAGAATAGAACAAAGAACAACCAATTTTGTAACAAACATATAGGAGACAAAAACTACGAACAATTTTTTCTTGTTAACTAACACACTTGCTAGTAGGTGACAGGACTTCAAGAAATGCAGTGAATCAACATAGCGTCACAAATCACAATTCATTATCAATTCAAAAGTCAGATTAGAAAACGACTATGCAGAGATTCTCTACTCACACATTGATGCCCAAGGCCACTAAGAAGAATCAACTACATTATTTTTATTCCTATAAATATTACATACTAATTATGGGCCAAATCATGGCCTTCCTCACTTTGCTTTACCCCTTGGCTCTGCCACTTGAACATACAGACCTTGTTGGCCACCTTTAAGCATCCTTCCATTTCCTGTCCACTCTTCCCTCTTTTCCTCAATTGTTGAAACTATATGACACCCAAGTATGCACAATCATTTATCTCCTCCTTTAGCCAAACCTTGATGTTTCTCCCCTTCGATGTCTTGACTTTTCTTCTACATTGCAACCGTACTATAATGGGTTCACCCTATTCCCAAATTGATTGATTTCTCTCTACATTCAAAGCAAGGCTTTCTTTCCTATCCAAGACCATTCCATCTGTTCATCCTATCTGGCCTCTTTCGACCCAATCATTCTTTAGACTTTGTTTACACCTCTTATTTCTTGATTCGATTTCTCTTGCATAACCATCCATTCCTAATTGTCTTCAACCGATCTTAACTAATTCTTTTAAATTTCTCATTAAAGCCCATTTGGCAACATAATCTGTATCCGTCAAAACTGAATTTTTGTCAATAAAAAGACCCAAAAATTAACACCAAACAAACTAGGTTGACCCGATGCTCCTACATCAAACTCCTGGGGCACAAAAAAAATGCGTGCTTCTGCACACTAGAGTAACAGTTCAAAACTACCCTCTTTCATTCTTTTACTTCTACTTCTTCCAACATCACTCTGGCTCATCTGCCATATTCATCCCACATTGTTGTCCATGTCTCCATTCCGTTGTTATGAATTTATCTCTATTATCTACCATCCTTTCCCAAGTTCTTCTCATCCTTGCATACAGACAAAACACCATAAACGAATAGATGTAAATTAAAGTTTTCCATGTCTTCAAAATCACTCACCCCATACATCTATATTTCATGATCATCAATAGTTACTACTGTTGCACTTATCATTTCAATTTTACACTCCACCTACTCATCCAACATCTTTTCTAGCCACTCTTCCTCCATGGTCAACTCTTCATGCACCACTATAATAACTTCTTCCTCTGTAGCTGCAATATACAAGTCTAAGTCCTTCATAAGTCCACTTGTCTTCATGCCTTCTAGTTTGTCTTTCCACTCTTTCTCTATTACTGCAAATTGGATCCACAAATCTTCCTTCTTATCATTATTGGTTGCACCTCTTTCCAATTCCTTCGCTGCAATTTATTCATCTTGCATCACTTTGCCTTCATCGTCTTTAATCACTACTACTCTAACATCTACTTCTTTACTTTTTGTTGCCCTCTCTTCCAATTCCTTCTTCCTGGTCTCTCCATCATGAATTTCTTTGCCTTCTACCACTACCCCTAAATCTGCTTCTAGCTTTGCTTCTGCATCTTCTATTTCACTTCTTAATCCCTCATCATCTCTTGTGTCTATTGTATACTCTTGAGTTTTCTTGTTCTTATCTAACACCTCGTTCATATCCATTCCCAACTTGTAATTGTGCCTTCTATTCTTTCCAACCTGTCTATGTTTATTTTCCATCTTCTTGTATTTGCTCCTTCTTACCTCTTTTTCATCTACAAGCCTCCATAGCTTCATTTCCCATTCACATATGTCATCTGCATTACTTAGTGCCACATCCTTCGCATCTTCTTCCTTTAAACTCTTCCTTCCAACAATTTCACCAAAAGATTCAAAAAGATCAACATTGTTTAAAAACTTAAATATTACCTCTTTATCTTCTACATTTTTGACAACCTCTGTCTTAGCTTCAACCTTTTCCATCAATTCTACATTGTCATTTGCATTCTCTCCTCTGTGATCTTTGTCAATCACAAGACCTCCACAAGTTCTTGTAATACCTCTAAACTCTGCAATTGTTGCAATCTCATGCTTTTACTTCTTCATTTTCAGCCACTATTACCCTTATCTTTTTATCTTCTTTTGGTTTTGTTATGCCCTCTATAAGACATGTTCCTACTACAAATCCTTTCTCTTCTTTACCCACAAATTCATTCTTCTCTTCACATCTTCCATACACTTGAAGTTTTTTTCTACCATCATATCCTGCAACACCACTTTCAACAATCACATGCTTGACCACCCACACTTTGTTTTCCTTAGTTCTGGGATGATGTCTTTTTATCTCTACACTTGTTCTCCAATGGTATACTTTTTGCCTTGTAGCATCTTCTTTATGTTTCCTTTCTTCACAACTCCCTTATGTTCTTGCTTCCCCATAAACTCTATCATGCCTTTCATCATATGGCCTTGTCGTCTAGCATAATCAACACTATTGAAAACACCTCCTTTACACTTTAACCATTGTCTCTCACCAATTGGTTTCCTTTGCCAATGCGGTATCCTATAGCCATGATCCCAACCAAGATTTGGAAACTGCTTTCTTCTTTTTTCTTCTTTAACTAGCATATCTACACACTTTGTTCCACATTTAAAATCAAAATCACCACTCTCACATCTATTCACCTTTGCAATAGGTTGTTGTCCTAATTCTCCTTCATTCCCGTCGTCACTTCTTATCAATTTCTCCACTCTAAGGATTCCTTCATCTACAACATCTTTTGAAGCATCATAAAACTCTAGGGCCTCTTCAAATCCTTCATTATAATACCAGAAACTATCAACATCCTCCTCCTCATTTTTAGATACTTTATGATGTACCTCTAATGTGTATGGTTTCACCATGGCTTCCTGGCAGGCTGCTACAACTTGTCTTCTCCCATTCTCAAAACCTTGTACGATTAGTTTACTTTCCCTTTCTCTCATCATCTTCAAGGTCTTATTCTTGACCTTCCTTTTTAGGTTTCTCATACCCGCAAACACATACTTAAACACAACATTAGCAAATAAAGCAAGAGACCAACATGTCTCCTTGAGTGCCTCCTTCATGGACACCATCCTTTCTTGGTTGCTTCCTCTTTTGAGTGTTTCTTCTTGCACTACTCTACATTCTTTCTTACTTTCTTTCATGTTCTCCACAAGGAGAACTTATTTCATCTCTTCGTTGACATGATTCTTACTCAACAACTTTTTGTTGTCCAAACCTTTTCTATCTTCTCTCTTCATGGCAACCATCTTCTACCTTCTTTCCCTAACAATCTCCTTTACATGCCACTTTACCTTCTTTCTCATTGGCCAAACCCAAACATATTCTCTCCTCAAGCCATTCCACCACCATAATCTTACACTTCTCAATATCTCTTCTCAAATCTGCCATTTTTTTTCAAACTGTGCATGTTGTCTTTCCATATTCGCTTTCATCTTGTCTTTTCATTTGAAGCTTTCTTTCTTTGTATGTTGCATATTTCTTTCTCTTGTCCTTGTCTTTGTGAGACCTCACCTAGGGCTTCTCGCCTTTTAATCTGCCCAGTATTTTAGTACCCAATCCGCAACACACAAAACTTTCTAAGAATATCTGAACATCAAACTGTAATTCTCATACTTCTCCAAAGTTCAATAATCATGCCCAATTTCCTTGTCCAGATCTTTTGGACTTTGATACCAAATGATGACATGCCTAGTTGATCACCAAAACATAAGAACACACAAGAACTTACAATCAAATGATGGGGCAATAATGATAGGAAGTTTAGGAAATTAACTAGTTACTACGGACTTCCTGTCCAAAGAGTGACAAAACATAATAGAGAATAATCGAATTATCTAACAAATATATAGGAGACAGGAACTACGAACAACTTTTTGTTCTTAACCAACCCACTTGCCAAAAATGCACTCAATCAACATAGCATCACAAATTACAATTCATTATCAATTCAAAAGTTGAATTACAAAATGACTATGCAGAGATTGTCTGTTCACACATTGATGCTCGAGGCCACTAAGAAGAATCAACTACATTCTTTTTATTCCTATAAATATTACATACTAATTATGGGTCAAACCATGGCCTTCCTCACTTTGCTTTACCCCTTGGCCCTGCCACTAGAACGTATAGACCTTGTTGGTTGCCTTTAAGCCTCCTTCCATTTCCTGTCCACACTTCCCTCCTTTCCTTTGTCACTGAAACTATACAATACCCAAGTATGCACAATGATTTATCTCCTCCTTTAGCCAAACCTCGATGTTTTGCCCCTTCGATGTCTCGACCTTTCTTCTACGCTGCAACCATGTTGTAATGGATTTGCCTTCTTCCCAAATTGATCGAGCTCTCTCTACATGCAGAGTGGGACTTTCTTTCTTGTCCAAGACCATTCCATCTATTCGGCCTATCTAGCCTTTTTCCACCGAACCATCCTTCTACCTCTATTTACCCCTCTTATTTCTTGGTTTGATATCTCCCACATAACCATCCATTCCTAACTGTCTTCAACCAATCTTAACTAATTATTTTAAATTTCTTATTAATCCTTAATCATTCATCTCCTTCTACCCAAAGACAACTAACTCGTTTTGTCTAACTTTTCGCCCATGCAGCGACAAAATCTATATACATCAAAATTAAATTTCTTCCAATAAAAAAAATCAAAAAAATAACACCAAACAAACCAGGTTAACTCGATGCTTCTGCATCATTAGCATATATGTTTAGTGGCTCTTGAGTGGTCGTGTTTGCTCTTCCATGTTTCTTAGATGTTGTGACTAAATAGTTTGTCTAACTTGACCTGAATGTCTATCGATTGACTCTAGAGTAAGTATTGTAAACTGCATTGTGTGAATGTTACATTTAAATGTGGAAGACATTGAATTGATTCATGTTCATGATATGTTGATAAAGTGTTGTACTTTCATTGAGTGCATTGTGCATCAATCTTTTTGAGAATTCCTAGTTGCATATGTGAAATTGTTTGGTAGATCATTTGAGTCAATGATTTATGTCTCCAAATCTACATTGTCCATTATGTCCATTATGTTCATTATATTCATTATAACATTGTGAAGAATTTTATTCAATCCTTCCGCATCATGTGTATCCTATAGTGTGGCTCATAGCTTCATGTTGACCCCACCCTACATATTGGGTGTGATTGTGTTCATAATGTAAATCCTACATCATGATAGAATTGTGTTGATATGTCCTAGCACCTCTATTGTGTTGACCTTGTTAAGTATGTAGATATTATTGTATAATAACCTATGATAATGATTCTTGAAATAAGTATATGTAGGTCCCTAGTGTCAGCAGTCCCTGTATGGTTGAATGTTAGCCATTCCTTATATAAGTTAATGTGTAATGTGCCCTTGTATTGAAATCATAGTGTACCTTTCTTGGGCCTCATTTTGTGAAGATTTAATAATTGTGATCATGCATCGTATCATTGTGATCGTAAGTTTGGCATGAATGTGGTACTCTAAGTGAACTTGACTTGTGCATTAATTGTACCCCAATGGATGTGTTAGAAAACCCCTCCATATTTCTCTTTTTTGAATGAAAAAATTGCATTATATTGAAATCATAAATGTCTATAAGTTGAATAGAATTTGCATGGTTCGGTGCTTAAATATTGTATAGTATTGGAGTCAGCAATGACTCATTTTCTTGGTGTGCATGGGTATGCTCTCTAGCATACCTTAGATGCTACATTCTCAGGTGTTGTGTAGTGGTTACTCCCTAAAATATGGTTGATATGTCACTCTATTAAATGTGCAAGTGTTTCATGTTTGATGATTTATCTTGGTTGTTGATGAAACATTTCATGTGTTGTAAGGTATAGCATTAAATTTTTACATTTTCTCATGCCTGATCTAGTCACCAAACTCATCTATTTATCTATTTTGTGACCCTTGGTTGCACTTGACTTATTGTTGAAGTTACACACACTTCTATGATTTAGTGTTGGAATTAATAATTCTCCCACTTTGATTTTATTTTAAAATCTCATTGTGGCTATTCCAAATGTTGACATTTTTTGTCATGTTTCTTCTTAGGTGCTATTCTCTATCTTGTTCATTATGAAGCCTTGATTTTATGTGAAATGGAGTACATCACAAAGAATGTACCACATATATATTTTGATTAATAAGAATAATGTTTAGATTAGAATACCTCCCTTGTTAATGTGTGTATGAACTCTCTCAAGTAGTGTATAAATGTTTGCAAAATCTATTATTAAAATATATGTAATTGCATAGTTTTGAATTAATTAAAGTTAAATTTTAAAAAAATCTACCTTTTGCGAGTGTTAGTAAATGCTTGCATAGCATGTGAATGGTTGTGAATGCCCTGTAATTAAACTGAGTGGAGTGTATTTGGTTATCTCTAAATGTATCTATTGTTCTTTCATAATCCTAAGATCATTTTGGCACAATAATGTGTCTTCATCGTTATTGATTCTAATTGATAGTAGATAGTTGGGTGTGACTTAGTCCACCAATGATGCTTTTTTTGTTTGTGTGGTCTTTAGATCATATCCTTAGTGCTTCAACACCTATTATTGTATGTGTCTTCCTATTACTATATAATTGTCTCTTGTTTGGCTACCTATTGAGGTTGGCATCATGTTTAGAGAAGTTCTCCTTAACAATTTCAGATGCTCCTAGCTGAAGGCTAGAAAAGAATGCAATTCTTGTGTAAGGAATTGACTATCTTGTGTGTTCCTTGTTGTGAGTGTGTGATGTTAACCCTAGAGAAGGTTCTTCATCACCTTCCTAATTGTGATCTCATGAATTGTTGGGTTGTTTAACCCTTGTTTGGCTATAGTTGAGTCTTGTGGAACCTTGAAAATATGTTTTTATCCTATTCGATGTGTTTAGTTATCAATGGTGTTGTTTCTAATTGTGTTACCTTCCTTGTGTGTGTGTTGAACCTCCTTAGTCTGGGTACACTTGTTTAAGAGAGGAACTTTTCCATATTCGTGCCTCTAAGAACTCGAAGTTATCCTTGGTTTCAGAAAGAGGAGCAATTTTTTGGAGGAAATCCTCACTCTTCTAGAGTGATGTTTGACAAAGTGAGGCATGCTCTGGAGGAGTAAAGTGGTGATTTGTAGTCTTGTGGGATGATGTTTTTCCCCTAACTTATAGGTTAAGACCTAAAGGTTTAGTTCCTTGGTCTAAGGAGAGGCCATAGGAAGTTTAGTTTTATGCCTTGTTGCCTCGTGTCAAGGTAAAATTCGAGGCTTTTATGTGATTCTTGGTTGATATGGTGGCTAGACAAAGTTTCCTAGCACCAATGGTGGTTCCAAAGTAGGAACTTAAGATTTTTCAATGCTCTTTTGGACCATGTGGTTGTTCCCTTCCGTATTTGCAATAGTGGCTGGTGAGAGTTGTAGTGTCGTAGCCTAGACTTGGAGACAGTCAAATGGTTCTTCTTGTGTGGTTGTTATGTTTGTAGGATCAAGCACTAGGTGTGCCCTATCCTTGGATTTTGCAGGATTCTAGGAGTAAGCCTATCACTTGGGGGGGAGGGTGTAAAGCCTCTCCCATTTGTTGTCTTGAGATGTGCTTATCTTAATGATGCTCTAATTTTTTATCCATGGATGTTGATTTGCAAGTGTATGACATTCTTTATGGCTTATGATGTATTGGACTGTCGATCATTGTTGTAATTGCATTGTAAAATATGTGTGTGTGTGTACATACATATCTATATATGTGTGTATGTGTATATATGTGTATGTATACATTTATGTATTTATGTGTACATAGATATATGTATATGTATACATACATACAAACATACATATATGTATGTATGTATATGTGTACATATATATATATATACATACACATGTATATATGTGTGTGTGCACACACACGCATACATAGACACATATATACATACATATATATATGTGTGTGTATGTACATACATACATCCATGCATACTGTTGGTTAACAGATTTGCCTTCCTTTAATATTTTTAATGATGAGTCATGCACACCCCTGATGAAAAGAAAAATAAACTAACAGTTGGGTGAACCAAGTATTGGTTTATCCTCTGCATAAGAGTCTAGCTCCTCGTATGATATCCAATGAATTTTTGTGCAAATTAATCACAAAGAAACACACGTTTTAGTAGAAAGAGAGAAAGGCCTTCACATCCATTTGTCAACACAATATGAATGCTACAAGATAATTATTCATAAATGTAAAGCTCACAAACTTTGAACATTTCACTTTTATGTAAAACTTATTTCACCAAGTATATTCAATGTAGCATAAATGATAATCGATACTCGCTCATGCCTCAAAGGACAAGGGGGATCAGAATCATTTAAACGACAACATACAACTAATTTTCTTAATCAATGAATTCACAGACTTATAATGAGTTGATAATCAATGAAGTAAAATATTATGCACACAAACATATATCCCAACAAAGATTTGCTCTATCATTCAAACGCACAAATTTGAAAGCCGTGCAAAATATATCATTTCATTCATATATAAAATGTCTTCACTGAAAATTCAAAAGAAAACTAAGTTTGCCAATCCAAATCAAATTTTTTCGGACCTTCAATAAAGCTTTCTTAATTACATATATAGCCTCCAGGCTAATAGTTTTTTTTGAAAATAACCCAAGTTCTTAAACTCTAACCTAGAGTCAAAAGAAACTATTTGCTTAAAACTGGATAAAACTTAAATGACCAAGAGCCACAAATAGAATGACAACTCATCCATAAACCGATCAAGACTCCAATGTGGTAGAGGAAGCTACTGATTTGTCCTGTTTTTCCGCAGTACCACACACATTCCGCCACTCCAAGTGTGTCGTTGAGAAATTTAGGATGACCTGATAGTGTGGGAGTCCAATATGCAGAATGCGTTGTTTCCAGACTTCTTTATCCATGTTTACCTGCATGAATTAATTTTATGCGCTTCCAGGTGATTGAAGCAAACTGCTAACATTGATTCTATCCTTGCCACCTTGGAGAAGTCATCCGTAGTTAGAGACGTCGTTTCTTCAACGAGCTGGACCCTTTCTTTAAAGGTTTTGACCATATCTGCTACTAGTTCGATTGTCTGTCCATCATCCTTCAGGAGCTGTATATCGATGCATTTCAAATCTTTCTGCATCGTATCAATAAGCTCTTTTAATCCTTTTAATAACTTGATGGATTCTTCATGACCCTGTTTAATGATTGAGTTTCTCCATTCAACATTTTTCCTTGATACATATAGTACATTGTCATCCAAGTTATCCACAGGCTTCTCGACAAGAAATTTCATGACCCCAATTTTTTGTACATCATTCATATGCACTAAGACTGCTACCCATTTATTTATTTCTATGTCCCATGTTGTAGCTTCCAACTCCATCTCTTTACTCATAGTTATAGTATTATCATATACCTTGATTAGGCTAGCAATGTAATCTATGCCTTGCTGCACTATGGAGTCAAGCCACTCATCAAAAACCTCAGCTATCATACGACTACTTTGGACCTGATCCAATAGCTTTTGATTTACTGGTGATTTAGGATCAAAAGACAATGTCATCTGTGTCAGAGGCTGGGGACTCGAGTGATGTATGGCATCGATATATTCTGCCATCTGTGTAACAACTTGTTTCAATTCCCATTTGTCCTTCTCATCTTTCCAGGTTCTTGATATTATTCTTTTAGTGGAGGATTCTAAATGTTTGGCATCCACAGCTCTTGAAGCAACTCCCAAGCCAATTTTCTCAACAATAAAATCCTTTTCAATGGCTTTTTCTAGGTCTTTATCTGAGATAGGCTTAGCTAATTCCGCTACCCAGTTCCCTATTTCGTCATCAACCTCCATCATAGCCTTTATTTTAAGCTTTTTGGGTTTGGATATTTTCCCAAGGCACTTACAAACCATATCCTCCATGGGAATGGTAATAGGAACTACACTGCGTTTCTTTCGAATTGAAGCTCCAAGCCATCGAGAAGTACTGGAAGTTTCTTTGGGCAGAGGTGTCTGATAATCAAGTGGATCGACAACAGTCATGGTGCTCATTGGATTTGGATTTTCTTCAGGTTCTTTCTCTGCATCTATATCCCGTACTGAAGGATTATTCAACACTTGTTCATCCATGGTCACCTGGGTTTCTTTGCTTGAATCTAAGTCCACAACAATCTGGTCCGCCACTGGTTCCCTATTTTTCTTTCTGCTCCTAGAACGGGTGACTCGAACTACTGAGGAACTCAATGGGGATTTCTTTGACCTCTTGGTTTGAACCTCTCCAATTTTTAGCCTTGTGGCACCTGAAACATCAACAATTACATTACAGGTGGAAGTAGGAATCTGTGTTGTAGCATGAAGTGGACCAACTATTAATTCTTTAGGAGTAATAATTGGCTCCTTTCTAAATTTACGGTCCCTTAACCACTTCTTCGTTCTCCTTATAAAATTAACGACTTGTCTTGGATACTTTCTTCTTCTCTCCTATCCCAGTCAATTTTAGGGATGGGTTGCCCTTGAACCTTTTCATTGAATTCAAGATCCTATAGATCTTCCCCCTCCTCTTCTTGTATTCCTGCCACATTAATCAACAACCTCATTGTAACAATCTGCTGCAGAGTGAACCTTGACCACAATCTCCTTCTCACTTCAAATTCATCACAACAATTTTCCTAATAGTCTTCTAATTGAGGTTCATGAAAGAAATTGACATCAACATTTAGATGTTCTACAACATAACCTCTGTTATCAAACTTTTGTCGAGCAATGTAGGGCTGTAAATTCAGCTTCTTGAACTCTAACTCTAGGTTCAAAGCATCAGAAACAAACATACAACTATAATATCCAAGTTCAATTGGGAAGGCAACTCCAGATTTACTCTTCGCCCCTAACCTTTTATCAATGTGGGCAAGTTGTCTGCAAACTTCAATAAGCACATAACTATCAAAGGCATACCTAGGCAATTTGAATAGTTCACCTTCAAAGCCCCCCACTCTAATGTAAGTAAATGTGGGAAATTGGATAAAATAGCTTCCATATATACTAACTAGCTCCATGGCCTCGACTGACATTCTTTTATTTGTGTCTCCCTGTAGTTCAAAGACAAGTCTTCCTGTAAAAACAACATTCCACCTTGTAACAATTTTTGCATATCTTTGTTGTTGTAGGTGTGGATAATAGTCATAAACCTTCATGCCATCCACCCAAGGCTCGTGATGCAACCCTCGCCACTCTCTGGTACAAGCCAATATATAAAACATATATGAGGACATATAAAAACTAGGCATTCCAACAAAATTATTCAAACCCTCATGAAGCCTTTCAGCAATAACCTGCGCCCAATCAAGTTATTTCTCACCAGCTAACAATACTTAGATGTAAAAATACATTCAGTCTTCCCAGTAGAAAGCGTGTGAATCCCTTTGAATTTGTTTAACAATATCACAATATCTTGCACCTCTGTTATGAAATGCTCTCTTGTAAGAGGTTTGGGTAACTGAGACCCCCCTTTCTGAACCTTTAGAAGCCAATTCCTTGCAATGATGCTTTTATATGTGCTTTTCTTCTCAGAGAAAAATGTGTATGAGGTACCAATGGACCAATCTTCATACGGCTCTTTATGAGGGATTCCAATTGCAGCCATCATCGTTTCTCTGTTAATTTCTACTAACAATTCACCACTATTGGTCCTAATGCACCTGCTACCGACATCATACCTGTTCATACATGCTATCACCATTTCTAGACAAGGGGCGACAGTTGGGAATGCAATAGCTTCAATCAAGCCACTTTTAACTATTCTTTCCATCATCGAGTTAGCCTCAGGGTTTCTAGCTCTTTTTAAAAAATCTCCTAAGCCAGCTTGGGCCAAAGAAGTGTCACCCAATTCTGGAAGTGTACTGACTAAGCATGATGTGCGATCAAGTTTTGGAAGAGTCGGCCTCATAATGGCCGCTTTTGCATTCATCAAACAGTTTCTAGAAAGAACAAAATTCTATTCTGAAACAAAGAATTTTCCTATACTGAATTTCTGAGCTAGTAACACAGCGGAGGAGAAATTATCAAAACTCACTTGTTACCACCATCAAATCTATGAAACCCTCAGAAGTATGGAGTTGAAATTACCTTCGGCGTCCTATGCTTCTCCAACAACAACAACTGCCACTTTCACAATTTGAGAATTCACATATTAAGAAGCGGAAAAAAACTGAGTAATACTACGCACGCCTCATGATAATTCATCTGAACGTGTGAGATAACCCATGATTTGATGGGATCCTGACAACTTCCTTTATTACATATCAACTCCACACAAACAGCCTGAGTTTTCATGATTTCTTTCCATAATTAGAATTTTAAAATATAATATGCCCAGAATATTCCTTTTGCCATGCTACCTTTGCGTTATTAATGTCCTCGGAGCCAACTTGAAATGAACTTTTGAACTTTGAACCATTTAACAAGAAGTTCAATGGTTCAAGTTCAATCCTGAGAAAACAAAAGAACTTCCATCTTGCGGCTCAACACAACACCGGGAACGAGCGAAGACTTTTAACAAACATAAAGGAAGACTTTGAACTTTGAACCTTGAACCGCTATAAGAATGGTTCAAAGTTCAAGTTCAAAACCGACTTACACATTCACGCTGGCTCGCTTAACAACAAAACAAAGCGGTGATCCGCACAAAGGCACCGGTTGTGTTGGCATTTTTGTTTATTTATGTTGTGATTGTCATTGATGGACACACACTTGTATTAAGATCCCCTTTATATGTATGAGCTTGTGCTCAACCGGTATTTGTTCCAACCGGTATGTTGTATTCTAGTCTTTAGACTAGTGGTGATTTTGCAGAATGTGTTTCCCGGTCTGAAGCGGCATGTCGACCCCAAGCGGTTCGTAGATCACAAGCGGTACGAGGGAGCAAAGCGGCACAACACATTCTTACCAGTCTTCATTTTTGTCAAACCAGCAACCGGTACTCTATATGAACCGGTAATACTTTGTGATGAGTTACCAATCCACCGATTGTTTGACGGTGCCGACACATTGACGGTGTTTTTTGTGTCGTGTTACTGAATATGTCTAGATTCATTGAACCTAGGAAATTGTAATGTAATCCTATTGGACCGACATGAAATCAGATTCCTTTAAAAGGACATCATGTCTAGGGTTTTAAGTTGTTGCTGAAAGGGTTAATGTCATGCTAGGGTTTAAGGTGGTTGTTGAGTTGTTGTAAGAACGATCTTATCTGAGAAGATCAAGTTGTAACTAAGAGAGAGAGAGAGAAGATTGAAGTAATGCTGGAATGCATTAGCTGTGAGCAATACTAGATCTAATCAAGCAGTTTGTGCTATTAGATAGATCAAACACTTGTTGATTACTCACATCTTTGACAAGTTTGTAGCCCTTAACCGAGTAGGCCTCAAAGCCTTTGTAAAATCCTCTAACAAGGTGGTTCACACCTGTGAATCTAAAATCCTCTAACAAGGTAGTCTTTAATCAGACTTATCCCCTAACAGAGATTGATATTCCTAACAGGATCTATTCTGGTGAAGAACATTGTAAGACCTTAACCGGTCTAGTTTCTATTCTGCAGATAGTGACTTGTGAGTTCCATCTCACCGTGGTTTTTCCCAGTTGGGTTTCCACGTCAAATATCTTGTGTTATGGTTGTATTGCTTTTGTGGGTGAATGCATTATTCGCATTTTGGTTTGCATGTGTGGTAAGCGGCCTAACTATTAGACTACTTTACCGGTTTATCTTTAGACTGTGTAAGTGTTTTAGTGCATTGATTTTTGCAATACTAATTCACCCCCCTCTTAATATTCATCAATTGGTATCAGAGCCTACCTTTCTATAAGTTTAACCACTTGGAAAGAGATATGGGGGAATACACCATGAGGGAACTTACTCAACGGCTCACTAAGTCTGAGCAAGCCTATGATGATCTTGTGGTTAAATACAAGGCATCTCAAGCAAAAAGGAGAGAACATGCAGAAAAGCTGATGGAGCTATCTGAAAGTAGTTCTGAAGATGAAGCTAATATGGAAGCCATGATAGCTGAAGTAAACAAGTTGAATGAATCAAACTCCAACTTGAGAAAGGAGTTGGAAGGACTGACTATTCGGTTTAGTCAAGAGCTTGAGAACCGAAGAAAAGCTGAAGATCGGATAAAGGATAGAGATCATGAGATCTCCAAGTTGAAACAAGAGATTAGTGCACTAACTGCTCGCCTTCATGAGAGCAGAATGGAAAAGGAAGACATGCAAGGAGAACTAAACTTAGCCATCTCGGAAAATGCAAGTCTAATGGAGACAAACACTGCTATTTCCAAAGAATTCTCTGAGTCAAAGGAAATACTTGCTAAGTTTGGCAAAAGTACTGTCAAGCTAGAGCAAAAGCTTGAGTCATCTAGACCGGCAAAGAATACCAATGGTCTTGGTTTCTCTGGACATGAGGAAGGAGAATCCTCAGGAACAAATGCTGAAGCATCAAAGAAGCAATTGGCACTCAAAGGAAAAGGTAAGCAAAAATTCAAACCTGTTTGCTTTAACTGTCTTAAAGAAGGACACACTGTCAATGTATGTAGGAGCAAAGCCTACAATAATTTTTGATATTTTATCAACAATGTACCTAGATCAAATAAGTTCAATGGTCATTGTTATGCATGCAACAAGTTTGGGCATAGAGCATTTGAATGCAAGTCTGTGATGGATAACACTGGAAGATATCCTCTAAGGACCCAAGGAACTAGTCCTGAACCTTTTGTGAACCGGAACCACAACCGATTTAATGTCTTCAATCATCAGTTGAGAAGCGGTGGCCATCAAGCGGCAACTGGATGGAGAGAAAATTGTATGATCTGTCATGGTCATGGTCACACTGCTGCAACATGTAGAAGGAAGAATGGAAACATGTACAATGGACCTTGGAGAGCACCTGGACTTGTTTGCTATCACTGCAACAAACCAGGTCACATTGCAAGATTCTGCAGAAGCAGAAAAAGTATATCTGATGATATACCGGTCACTCAGGAAGGAGAAATCGATGTTGAAATAGTTCAAACAGACATGAACAAAACATGGAGGAAGAAACCAACAATGTCGGAAAAGAAACCGGTTTCTGCACCTAGTGTGGAAATATCGAAACCGACAAACTAAGCCTCAAAGGCTTAGGGGGAGCAAACGGCAAAATGCTTTCGAACCCCCGGTTTACACTAGTAAAAGACCTTAACCAGTATGCGATACCTGTCGCTTGGCAGAAGACCGGAAATGGTAAAAAGGCAAATTAGGGTTTACGCCCTAATAGGGGAGCATTAATGACGGTAGGTGAGAGACATGTATAAATGCATTTTTCAAATCATTTCTCACTATCTGTTTTTGAGCGAAGAAAAGTTTTCAAGTGCAGAGCGAAGAAAAGGCGATTTGAGCTAAGATTTCAAAAAATTGATAAACCTTGAAAGAGATTCAAATCTAGTTTGCAAGCGGTAGTGGAGAACACAAAGCGGTGATTTGGCAACCGACGGAGAGTGGAGTGAAGCAGAATCAGGAAGCCCTAAATTCGCATTTGAAAAGGTATTTTTCATGTTCTTGAAATACTCTACAATGGCTTCCGCATCTCATACCAGTTCGAGTACATCCATAGAGTCGGAAAGTTTTATTCAGAGGAAGTCCAAATATAATGCTTTATCACAAGTTCCGATTGGAGTCATAGTTGAAGAGGGGATTTCTGATTTTATAGATTGCAAAATAGAAGACCTAGGGTCTTTAGCTATTCACACTCAGTTAGGTCTATTTTGAGGCAAGGACAAAAAGATCAAACCGGAGTTTAGTATCTTAGAGAAGAAGAAATTTCATAATGCAGTATATTTTCTAGAAGATTTCACTGAGGATCACATCAGAATTATTTTGAGCAGAGTCCACGGTGACAAGATGTACCTGGAGAGGATGCATGATATTACGCCTCAGGCAATTCATGCAATCACCAGTTTTTGCAACACGAGCGAAGTGTCTGCCCTGAGAAAGGTGAGCAAAACCGAAATAGCCAAGCTCACCGGTTCAACCAGTGATTCACGGGGTATGACAGGTAATCCTATTAAGGATGATCTGGTGAAATACGCCTGCATGGTGATAGGCTATAGAATTTTTTCAGCCAGCAAGATTAATTTTGTATCTGTTGCAGCGGTAAATGTCGCTTACCGGATGATAAAAGAGGATGCATCTTTTGACTTATACACCGGTATGCAGAGGCAACTCCTGTTGAATCTAAAGGCAATCAAATAGGACAATGCATTGAGATTTAAGTTTGGACAACTACTGGTAGGGTTGTTCTTCTATTTTCAAGGCTACTTTCCTGGAGTAGGAGATGTCCAATGGTCTCCTGACCAACCAGTAACTAAACAGATAAAGGAAAGCATTCAAGCCATTGGAACCGGCTACCCTGAAGTACTGAACAAATATTTTGATGAGTTCAGAAGAAAGATGAGTCAGAGGGTAAGAATCTCAGGTGACATAGTGAAGAAATACGAAGATGACATCTGTTTCACCATTCAGGTGGACAAATGTTTAATGGAGGTTGTTGAGCCTAGAATGGAGGAAGTAGAGCCAATGGGCTTATGAAGTTATGTATGACATGCTGGAAGGGTATGCCTCAACCCTTATTGCCTCGCCTCTTGATCCAAAGGCTAAGAGGACCGGAACCTACTTGGAGAGGATTGCACTTGCTGAAGAACCATCAGTCAAGAAAGGAAAAGAACTGGCAGCAAAGAAAGCCAAGGCAGTGCCTGCAGCATCAGCACTGGCTACCACTACGACTCCAAGAGTGATCAAGCGGTCACCGGTAAAGAAGAAACCGGAGGTAACACCAGCAAAAGTCTTTGAAAGAAAGAGGAAGACTAAGACAAATGAACTGGACTCCGAAGAAACCGAGTCTGATGAAAAGCAAAAGAAGGCCCGACAGACAAAGAAGATGAAGAAGAATGAACCGACAGCATCCGCACCGGTAAATATTGACATCTCCTCATACAAAACTTTGACACATTTTCAAAGGACAGTTAAGAATATTAGGAGAAAATTACTTCATGATTTAGTAGATTACTATGATGATTTCAGTGATGAGGAGAAGGAGGAAATACTACAGGAAATCGTTGTTTATTTGTGCAAGAATGACCGGTCGCCATCAGAGATTAAATCTCAGACACCGGCTTCTTTATTTAAAGCATTAGATAATAAATGGTGCATTGCCATTGAAAAGGAACATGAGATTAGGGAGAAAGTCTTTTCACAATACTTTCCCGAACTCTCAAATTCAGAATTGTTTGATGTATTGGATCAAAATAAAGGTCTCTTCTTCACAAGGAGAAGAAGACACTCGCTGTTGGAGGGGAGAATTGATGATGTGGAAAAAGACACTCATCAACACATGAATCATGTCGTTCTAGCTCACAAAGCATGAATGGCCAACCTCCAAGCGGAAAAAGAATCGGTTATTTCCAAACCGGATGAGGTTTTTGATGAGGAAGGAAACCTGGTGGAAGAACCAATCGACACCATCGATGTTGATGCCCTAGATGTAGAAGATGTCACTCAGGACATACCTTCTAAGGGAACTGAACAGGGGCAACAAGCTGAACAGGGCAGTGAACAGGCTAAGGACACATAGGAAGCGGCAAAGGAATAGGAAGAGAAGAAGAAGAGGGATGAAGATGAGAAAAAGAAGAAAGAGGAAGAGAAGAGAAAAGAGGAAGAGGAGAAATGAAAAGATGAAGAAAAGAAGAAGCAAGAAGATGATAGGAAGAAGAAAGAAGAAGAGGATAAGGAAGAAGAAGAGAAGAAGAAGAAGGAAGAGGAAGCATAGAAGAAGAAGGAAGAGGAAGCAAAGAAGAAGGAAGAAGCAAACAAGACAGCTGAAGCAATGAAGAGCACATTGATGGAGACTCCTAAGGCAATCGGGAGCCAAGCCAAACCAGTTGCTATCTCGAGTCCTATTGATCTCCAATCTGCAAGTGAGTCTAAGCTTATGAAGAGCATCAAGGTTGCCCAAGAGCGCCTTGAAGTCATTCGCAGGAAAAAGGAATAGGACATAATTCAGGCGGCTATAGACACCCTTACCGGTTTAATCCCCAGTACTAATCTTCCTGACACTGAATCATCACTAGCACAGCTCAAACTTCTATGTACTGTAGTGGGTGACCAGGTGTAGAGTCTGGAAGAAGCAGCAGAGGCCAATGTCAAGAAAGAGCACCAAAAAGCTCTTAATGTTGCTCTAGTGAAAAAGATGAATGAGCTTAGGACTGAACTGCTGAAAGATCAAAAGGACATAAGGAATGCCTTGGATGAGGGAAACTTGCTACTCAGCAAAATCTGTCAACCTCATCTGTTCTGTGATGATGTGCTAGCCAAGAAGCAAAATCTTCAAACGGACTTACAATCCTACTTGGGCACATTTAAGACACCTTATGATTCCTTTGCAGCATATGGGCAAACCGTTCACCGGTTCCAGATCCAGTCAGCCAAGATGGAGCAAGAGATCAGTACACAGTCTAGGGATTTGCAGGAGCTTCAACTGGTTTTACTTCCATGACTGCAAATTCTTCAGAAGTGTTATCTGAACCTGGATGCCCTGACAGTCACATAGGAACTGAGCACAGTAGATGCCATGGAGGAACAGGTATCCCAGATGCAAATAGAGAAGGAAGTGGCAACCTCCCTACTTGAATCCTGGTCTCTATCCATGAAACAATTTTTGCAGGACTATAAATCGGTTTTTGACAAGTATTATTCATTATTGTCATAAACTTTTATATATATATATGGAAACAGGGTTATTCAGCGGTACTTTGTCATTGTTGGCAAAGGGGGAGAAGTATCTGGTTTTTGGTTTTAAAATTTTGATCTTCTGACATAGGGGGAGAAGTATCTGGTTTTGACATTTTGATATATGCTTTGATATATGCTATATGCTCTGATGTCTCAATGATTATGCTCTGTATGCAAAATTGCTATACACTGAAGGGATAATGTATATTCTTAGGGGGAGCAATTTTGTTAATGGCAAGTTTTTGTTGTAAAACACTTAGATGTCAAAATTTTATTTTCCTAAGTGTTGCCATCAATGCCAAAGGGGGAGATTGTTGGCATTTTTGTTTATTTATGTTGTGATTGTCATTGATGGACACACACTTGTATTGAGATCCCCTTTATATGTATGAGCTTGTGCTCAATCGGTATTTGTTCCAACCGGTATGTTGTATTCTAGTCTTTAGACTAGTGGTGATTTTGCAGAATGTGTTTCCCGGTCTGAAGTGGCATGTCGACCCCAAGCGGTTCGTAGATCCCAAGCGGTACGAGGGAGCAAAGCAGCACAACACATTCTTACCAGTCTTCATTTTTGTCAAACCGGCAACTGGTATTCTGTATGAACCGGTAATACTCTGTGATGAGTTACAAACCGGCATTTTGTGATGAGTTACCAATCCACCGATTGTTTGACAGTGCCGACACATTGACGGTGTTTTTTATGTCGTGTTACTGAGTATGTGTAGATTCATTGAACCTAGGAAATTGTAATGTAATCCTATTGGACCGACATGAAATCAGATTCCTTTAAAAGGACATCATGTCTAGGGTTTTAAGTTGTTGTTGAAAGGGTTAATGTCGTGCTAGGGTTTAAGGTGGTTGTTGAGTTGTTGTAAGAACGATCTTATCTGAGAAGATCAAGTTGTAACTGAGAGAGAGAGAGAGAGAGAAGACTGAAGTAATGCTGGAATGTATTAGCTGTGAGCAATACTGGATCTAATCAAGCAGTTTGTGCTATTAAATAGATCAAACACTTGTTGATTACTCACATCTTTGACAAGTCTATAGCCCTTAACCGGGTAGGCCTCAAAGCTTTTGTAAAATCCTCTAACAAGGTGGTTCACACCTGTGAATCTAAAATCTTCTAACAAGGTAGTCTTTAATCGGACTTATCTCCTAACAGAGATTGAAATTCCTAACAGGATCTGTTCTGGTGAATAACATTGTAAGACCTTAACCGGTCTGGTTTCTATTCTGCAGATAGTGACTTGTGAGTTTCATCTCACCGTGGTTTTTCCCAGTTGGGTTTCCACGTCAAATATCTTGTGTTATGGTTGTATTGCTTTTGTGGGTGAATGCATTATTCGCATTTTGGTTTGCATGTGTGGTAACCGGCCTGACTGTTAGACTACTTTACCAGTTTATCTTTAGACTGTGTAAGTGTTTTAGTGCATTGATTTTTGGCATACTAATTCACCCCCCCCCCCCTCTTAGTATTCATGAGGTTGAACCTTGAACCTTGAACCAATATGCAGGTTCAACCTACGGGTTCATTAGGATAGAAAAAGTGAATTATAAAGAAAAAGGTGCATAGCCAAGTACGGATCAAATCGAATGAAAAAAGCAACGTTAAATACACATTATTTTGTTCAAGACAAATAATGGGATAACACATACGCATATATATTAATGATAAATACTGTTAGTTGCGAGTAGCTCCTTTTGCATTATCTTTTAAAAAAAAAAAAAAAAAGTTACATATTATGGTTAGGATTAGTGATATAGATACCCTATCCGTGATGCAATCTCCATTAGACTATCTATAATTTCTTCTAGTACTAGATCCTTGCTTTCATTCATGAATTTTCCAAATTCATCCAGGTTATACTTCTTCTCCACTCCCTTCTAATATAGATTCCATGCTTTATTCATCTTTGTCATTTTGCTTTTGCATTCGAATAAAAAAAGCCCATCATAACATTCGAGGACGGGATGTTTTCCTACTGGTCCAAGGTTGTATTGATTGCAATCACATTCTCCTCCCGAACTATTCGCCTAACAATTCCCATAGCCTTTAATACATAAACAAGCACTTGGACGATCTATGCAAAGAGGCTTTCATAGATGACTCCATCATGCATGTTCCCCCCTGCCCAAAAATCAATGCCTAATATCTTAATCATAGTCAGTTTTTCCTCCTCATTCACCTTCGGAAAGAGATAAGCTACCTACTCTTTAGGAGATTTGTTGGCGTACTTGCACTTAATTCTAAACGTTTCTACCATTGTTACAGGCTGAAACTGCTTAGAATGGTTTTACATTGTCATCAATGCAGGCATTATAAATAACCTCTTCATTGTTATTATTATCTCTGTTTCGATAAGGATTTGCAATTTTTTTAATCTTCACTCCGATACTCTTAATCTTTGCCGTCATATATCTCCTCCCTTACCGAGGTCTTCTTTTTCTCAATTAATATCCACTAGCTAAATGTTCTCGTAACATGGATCTCTATTTTGTCTTTTCATTTATATGGTAATCGATCCAATCGTGTCACCTAATCTACTAGTTGATTAGATTGGTCACGCTTCATTTCTATCCTTCGTACTGCATATAGATCTTTTCCAGTCTCTTTAGCCTTATCCAATATTTTTCAGTTTGCTTGTTCATTTGCTTCTGTCTTAGGAACTTATGTACTTGTCATATGCTTTTTATATTTGATATACCAAATTATGTTTCTTTTTTTCATCCCCCCTTTCATCTCCTTTTTACCCGTGATTAAACTTATAATCTTATGATATGTCAAATTATCCTATTTTATTGTTTTTTCTTAGATTCATTACTCAACCTATTTTGGTCTTTGCATAATAACTCTTCAATTCCATTCCATTTCTTCAAGTTGGACTTCATAATTAGCTCTTCCTTTTGTTTGACTCTAATATTAGCAAATTGATTAGCTACACAATTTGCTTCTCTGTAAATATGGGTGATCAATATGTCCCCTATCTCATCTAGATAATTTCATGCTTCTTTTATCCAACTCTTTAATTTCCAATTTGGAGTGTCTCGCTTTGCTATGACATGTATACTAAGTAATGAATCTCCTTCAATCTCTATGTTTTTTATATTCTTTTGCTTGCACACCTTCCATTTTGGCTTCATTATTAGTGGCATATTATATCCTTTTTTATAATGCCCATACACATCTCACTTTTGTGTCCTTGCTATACACCCTACTCCTGCTGACCCAGGGTTACCTTTTGTTGATCCATCAAAATTAAGCTTAAGTCTTCCTTGAGCTAGATGCTTCTAGATGGGTTATTGTTTAATTTTCTTCTTGTCCACTAGTTACCCTTGGGTTTGATTAAGTTATCCCATTTCTTTTGTATATCTTCATCCCATTTTGTGAATACCTTTCTTGACTTTATCTTGCTTTTTGTGTTCAATAATTCACTTAGGCTTTCTTGCAATTTTTTAATATTGTTTCTCTTCACTCATATTAGTGTCTTGGAATATCCTCTGATTCCTTTCTTTCTATATGTGCCATACTAGCATCGATGGGGCTGCTACCCATAGATCAACCCATATTGAATATTTCCTTCCTCTAGGCCAACTTGTTAGCCAATCCTTCAAATTGTCCTACCTTAATCCTTTCCATTGTAGGCTTTTTCAATCCAATCACAATATTTACTTGTGCATGTGTAGTTTAACAAAAGGTAGTTATTTGTTTCATTGAATTTGTAGAATAATTCACATTTGTTTGGGCCTTAAATTCTAATGGTTTTAAGTCTATTTGCTGCCAAGAATCTTTTGAATAGAGTTGTCCATAAAAATGCTCCTACCTTAGGTAAAACTGTTGAATTCTAATAGAGACTACTTGGCCAAGACTTATCGTTTCTTACTACAGTTTGAATTTGGTATCCTAGCCTAATTGAATATTCTCTGAATCTTGCCCAACACCATATTATTTCATCTTCTTCGTCTGTCAATATGATTCTTCATTTTTTCAATTCCCTTTTCAGTAGTAATAACTCCACATTTTTCCACTTTTGGTGGTAATCATAATTCTTGTTGCCTGTCTTTATATAGTTATAGACCTTTTGTCCTATTGTAACTGTCATCAATTTGATCTAGTCTTTAACTTCTACTATTTCATCCAATGATCTTTGTTCTTTCCAAAAATTTGTCAAAAAATTGGCTTGTTTCTTGCTTTTGATTTCTATGTGAGTTGATCTATTATTATATTTTTGTTTTCCCATAAGAATCTCCATATGGCAGAACCATTGGTTGTGTTTGCTATGGTTAATATTCTCTCTAAGTCTGAATTATTAAAGCACTTTTTCTGAAAGATTTTGCACCATAGTCGTTTCGGTTTCCTATACATCTCCCATGTGAGCTTAGCTCCTAATTCCATGTTTTGTTTCTTCATCTTCCTTAGTCCTGCTCTCCCTTCTTCTTTTGTTTGACAAGTTGTGTCCTAATGTAATAATGGTATTTTCCTTTTTTTCTTTCTCTCCCTCCCATAGGAATTACTTTAGGTACCTTTCCAATTTCTCTTTGATTTTGTGGATCCATTGGAAACAAGACATTATATAAATTGGAATTGATGATAATACCAACTTAATCGTCATTATTATTCCTGCCATTGATAGCTATTTGTTCTTCCATACTCAGTTTTTGTTTTTTCAATTGTTCAATATTTCTTCCAAATGTTGAGAGCAATAAGCATCAAAAATAAGTGGACCTCCTAGATATTTTGCCAGGGTAGTAGTTACTAAAAACTCAAGCAATCCTACTATCCTTCTTTGTACTACTTTTTTGGTGTTAAAAAATGTGATTGTTGATTTCTCTTTGTTAATTTTTTGGCCTAAAATTGTAGAGTAATCCTCCAACGTCTATTTAATTACTTCTGCCTCCATATGTGCTCCAAATAAAATTGTGTCATCCACAAATTTTGTATGTGTCATTGGACTAAGGTCTTGCGTTACTTTGATACCCTTCCATAATCCTTGTTCCGTTTTTCTCTTAATGGATCACCCCATGGCCTCAAGCATTGTTATGAAAAGAAATGGTGAGATTGGATCACCTTGCATTAATCCATTTGTAGAAGGGAAAAAAACACATATTGCTCCATTTACATTAATTGAATATCTGACTGTGGAGATACATTTGTTTCTCATCTCTATCCAAATTTCACTAAATCCAAATCTTCAAAGAACTTCAATGGGAAAGCTCCATTGTACCTTATCACGTGCTTTCTTGATATCTAACTATCCAGTCGTTTCGATCTATTTGTGAAACTAGCTATGCAATTAGTCCACGTGTAGATCCCATTGGAGGTTGGGTAGTCAATGCCTTTTATATCATGGATATATTCACCAAAATCCTTCATAGTTTTATTCGGTTATTAAGACATCCACTTTTGTTCATTAAATCTATTATTGCATTACAATCACCGCTTAATACAAAAGGCATCTAGCCCAATTATCTGATGCAACTTCTTACCTTCATACATGTAGTTTTCTTGTCCTATTCTTTGATAGGTCCATAGAAATTGTATAACATGAATTTTCTAGCTATTCTAAAATCTGACATTTTGCACTCCATCAAATTTGATCTTTTGCCTATATGAGATCAATAGTAATGTTTGTCCCTTTCCATTGTACAACCAATCCTCTTGCCATCCATGTTGCCTCTATGAAGTGTCCCATCCACGACTTACAATATTTCAAGAATTTCTCTAATTTATTAGAGATTATTTTAGTTTCTTGAATATGTATTATGTTCGCAACTATTTTCTCTAAATGACGCTTAATTAAACATCTCTTGCTAGTGGTGTTTAAGCCCATGAAATTCCATTTTGATATCTTCATTGACCCCCAAGGTAGGTCCTTCCTCCCCTGGTGTTCATAAATTTAGTAATGCTTATTAGTCCCTTTTCTATTGCCTCTTCTTCTCTTTTCTCCTTGTTCAATTTCTCACCTTTCCCTTTCTTGACCTTCCTCAAAGCCTTGGCATCTATCTGACTTGTACATCAAGATCTATGATGTCTATCTCATTTGTCTCTATTTCTTCTTCATTTGTATCTATATCTTCAATATCCAATTCTTCTTCTCTATTTATTGTTATCTCCTCTTGACGTGTATTGGGATTTGATAACATTATTGCCTAGGACTATTGTATGACAAATTCATGTTGGATCCTTACTCAATCCATTAGAACCAAAGCCTCTATCACCTTATCTTTATTATCCTCTTCCAATTCCAAATTTAGTCCATTGCTCTATTGATTTTTTACATGCACCGATGGAGTAGGTGTAGGGGCTCTTTTATGACTTTAGCTTTTTGGCTTGGGCCTCCATATCTTCCTTGCCTTTTGAGTTTTATCTTAAAAAAATTCATTTGACTTCCTTTTGCAATCGTTCTCTCTATGATCTTTGTTGTGACATTGGAGACAAAATTTCTTGCTTTCCTCTATTTCCACCATCTTGAACCAATGTGCCCCTTCTACGCATAATACTATTTCTTTTGGATTTGGTCTAATTGTTACTATTTGCAAACTTGCATATAGGTATGTTGAACACACCACATGACCAAGAGGGGGGTTGAATCAATTTGAACCTTAAAACACTTAACTTATTATCCTTTAACCTTCACATCATAATTAACTTATCACTAAAAATATGAAACATGAAAGCACAATGTACAACACACACATGAACACTAGATTCACATGGAAAGCCCAAGAAGGGAAAAACTACAGTGAGAATCACTCAATATGAATAATAGATTACAATGTTTTAGGCTCAAGGCCGATGAGAACACTACACCTTAAAGGTGTTGGCATTGTGTTGTCATTGATGTCAACCGATATAGCATGTTACCAGTATATTAGGACAACTAGTATGAGAGAATAGTTGATATGTTGTCATTGATGTCAACCCTCATTGTGGTGTCTTTGGTATTCACTAGTATAGTTGTCAGTTTTATCAACTGGTAGAGTGGACAGTTGATGTTGAACAAGCATGGGAGAGAAGAGACCAGCGAGTGATATGAATCAACAAGCTTGTGACAGGTAAGGTTTGTTATAGTATGGAACAATGAAGAGCCTACAGGTCACCGATATGCTAGTATGTGTCAACTAGCAGGACTCCCACCGGATGAGGATCTTATCACAGGATAAGTGAAGGATTGACAGAGAGTGTGTTGCCTCAGTGAGAAAAGATGTCATATGGAAAAGCTACTAGGACATATGTCAAGTTGAAGATGTATCCTCTCCTCAGTGAAGTCACATTATTATTGGCAGGTGACATAGATCATCCTCCATCGATGTTTGGCAGTTGAAGTGCAATTATCTATTCTTCCCACCAGTAAGTCTGAATACCTTGCTTATCCCACAATATACATGGCATACATCATGAGTCCCCAAGGTAAGACAATCAGAGTAAGCAAAGGCAGGTGATTGGATGCATTGAATAGATGACTAATGTAGATGATGAGGAAGCCTCCTAAGTTTGAGATCAGAGATGTGCACCGGATCAGCATGTGAAGACATGATGTGCTACCGGGATAGAGAAGTAAGAGTTAAGATGATGAGTTTGCCACCTTGGCAAACCGGTTGAGAGGAGAAGCAATCAAATGAAGATAAGGCTCTATAGTTGCACACATGGAGTTACCGGGATGCAGATGGAAAGTGGTGTTGCCACAGATGCATAGTAGTTGGAGATGGATGGCATGAAGATATCATGCACATTACCGGTATGAAGGGAGAAACATGTCAACCGGTAAGCAAGGTGGATACTGACATACAACTAAGTGAACTGAGAGACAAAAGTGAAGTGCTCTCAATCAAATGAAGAAGCACATGGTGCGTTACCCTAGATAACTATTGAGGACCAATATGCTTGATGACCGGGCATATGTGATAAACCGGCAAGACAGAAAAGGCAGTGGCAAGAAGGTTAACCGGTAAAGTATGATGTATCGGTAATAGTAAAGGACCACTAGGTGTACACTAGTTAAGTGTTTGGTCGGTGATCCTATAAGAACCGACATAGTGGACCATGCAGAGTTGGATATCGATGAGATTTCCACATAGAGACCTGGTGTCAAACGTACAATGAAAGATGAACGGTGAGTTGGTGAGGTAGCTGGTGAGTAGGTCGACATTAAAGTCGACAGCGTAAATCACGGGTCCAGGTAGAAGGATGCGACTCGAGGCAGATCAAAGGGTTGACGTTTGTGTTGCAACGATCAAAGAAGGACATCCAGTTGTAGATCAGATTTGGAGAAGGAAACAAGGAGATCATTTAATTCGATTGACAGAAGCAGGTCGAGAAACAAAGCCATGTTTGCTACAAATAGAAGACATGCACTGGAAGGCCCGGTATTGGCGGTGATATGCAGGCAATCATCTTTGAGACATGATCAGCTAAGATTTGATTGGATCTGGTATGCCAAATTGGTCAGTGAATAAATCCTAGTGCGCCAAAGTTCAAACTCACGTTTTGGCAAGAAAGCTGTGTTATTTATATGTTGATCAAAGATAGGATGGATTTCATGATGTCGAAGACATAGGTTGATGCTGCATGGGAGAGTGATGTCAATGAAGTAAGTGGAAGCAAAGGGATAATCAGTCGGAGAAGTTCATTGAAGATCACAGTGACTGAATGTTGGTAAGGTTAAACCGGTAAGAGGGTTTAACAGAGGGTCAAACCAGTGAGGTCAAAGCAACCGGTAAGTTGCCAAAGAGTGAGACAGTCAAGAAACTGGTAATGTTAGAATAGGCAAGGAGGTAGCAGAGAATGTGGCAGTGAAGTATTAGCTCCAAGGAGATCCAGGTAGGGAGAAGCAGAGCAGAAGGAGAGTCAGATTGGAAGAGCATAAAACCAACAGAGTTCAGAGAAGAGGTGAACTCGTAGAGCCTGAACTGGTAAGGCAACAACAACAAGCTAAGAAGAGAGATGAAGAGAGTAAGCATAAATCAGACATAGAGGAGGCAGTGTGACAGGTGATAGGAGTGAAGCGGTGAGACAAGGGAGTGTGAAACGACATAGAAAAGGTAGAGTGAAAGACAAAGTATACTATCGGTAAAGCTGAGTAGGAGAAAAACCGGTAGAGAGAGATTACTTGCAGAGGTTACATAACCCATTTGTAACCAAGATACAACTATTGTATTATTTTGATATAATGTATTGTTGTCACTGAGTTGGATCTTGGTGCAGGGGTTGGTGCCCATAAATCTATAAGGGTTGGTGCTCCTTGGGTTGGTGCCCTAAATCAGTAGGGGTGGTGCTCCTTAGGTTGGTGCCCTAAATGTTGTAACCAGTGTTTTCATTTTGAGGCTGGATTGGAGAAGTAGAATCCAACAACTTTTCTCACCGAGGTTTTTCCCATCTTGGGTTTTTCTCGTATATATTGGTGTCATGTGATGTGCCTTTGAGTGGTTGCATTGTGATGTCTTGCTTTATCTTAGCGGTAGGTTTACTTAGTATTTGCATTGCTAATCGATACTCACTCTTAGGAATAAAAGGTTAAGAGTTTTGGAAACCACTAATTCACCCCCCTCTCAGTGGTACATTGTGTTCAACAATTGGTATTAGAGCCAGGTTCCCGGTTGATAAGATTTCTCCAACTTGGGTAGTTTCTGGTATTTGAACACAATGGTCTATTTAGTGTCAACCCCTACTCCAGAGTTTGATGGTTCAAGCTACTCTATATGGAGTTGTAGGATGGAAGTCTACCTGTCCTCCTTAGGGTATGATGTGTGGACGTCAGTAGTAAATGGTTGCCCTAGTAAAGTCAGTCCTCCCACTGATTCAGAAGCAGAAAGAAGATATCGGTGTAATGATGTAGCTATGAAGGCTATACTTAGTGGGCTACCTAGTGATGTCTCCTCACAAGTGGACATATGCAGATCAACAAAGAGTTTATTGGACATATTGAAGAAGCTCTATGGAAATGAGCCTACCACTATAGAACCGGTTTGTGAGAGAAAGAAGAGAAATGTGTCACATGTGTCTACAAATGAAGTTAGATCACTTTGCAGTTGCGACAATGATGAAGAAGGAACCCACCTCTTCATGGCTCAAGAGTCGAAGAATGAGAGGCACACACCTATGAGTGATCATGTAGATCATTCCTACCAGCAAGATATGTTTGGCAACGATAGTGAAGATGAAGAAGAAGATGAAGAAAAGGTTGATCTTGAAGGTGAACTTGTAAGTGCACTCAAAGAAATTATTAGAGTGAGGAATGAATACAAGTTTTTCAAGAATGTTGCGGTTGTGGAACAAAATCGGTTGATCAGATGCCTTGAATAATTTGAGAAATATATCTCAGAATTGAAAACTCAACAAGAAGACACCAAGGAGTGCAGGTGCAAAGATCTAGAGTCTGAGCTAGAGGCCAAGGACAAAGAATGTCAGAAGCAAAGAGAAGAAATGGAAAACATCAGAAGAGACCTTGAGAAATGTCTGGATGAGTTCAAGGTAAGAATCCGGTTTGATGGCAGCAGTGATGCCTTTGACAAAATGTTGAGGAAGCAAAAGCATTCCAAGGATATCGGAGGCTTAGGATGTGTTGTCGGTGAGTACTCCACCAGCAAGAATGTCCCCCGCAAAGATATTCAATTTATCTTCTCAAGTGGAAATGGGAAGGGTCAGACCTTCACAGTTAGAAATGCTCCAAGGAAGAAGGTTGACTAGACTACAACCAGTGAAGACATGAAGCTAAGGATGAAGACCGATGCTGCAAGAAGGAGGAATAATGTGGATTCCCAAGGAAAAGGAAAAATGGGAGAAGATAGCGTCACCTATAGCAAGAACAAGAGAAGATAGTTCAGAAGATCTTTCACAAGTAGAAGTCAAAGGAATGTTGCTACGCCCAAGTCAAGACAAGTGTGGAAGACAAAGGGATCATATGGAAGAACTGCAAAAAGTGGACAACCCGAGATCCATCCCCGGAGAAGCAGAAATGGAGATGCCAAACCGTTAAGGTCACCTCATGTTTGGCAAAACAAATTTGTAAGTAATTTGTCTCCATTCTCCGGTTACTATTTTGCTAGTAAAGGATATGGCCACAAGGCATAGGAATGCAAAATGATGTCTAGGAATAGAAAATGTGTTCTTCCTAGGAATAGAAATTCAGTTTGTAAAAGATGTAATGCATTTGGGCATAGACCATCAGAATGTAGAAATGTGCATAAGGTCACTCCCGATTATACTAACTAGAGTCCATTTACTGCTCCAAGAAATATAAATTATATATGTTATAACTGCAATGGATCTGACCATAGAAGTAATGAGTGCAGGAAGAAGATGTTTCAAGCACATGGCAACTGGCATAACAACCATGCCCAAAGGAGAAACACTCCTGTAAGATCAAAAAGTCAATTGAAACTAGTATTTGGCTACAATGTCATGATCCTGAGAAGAAGATCAAACCGGTCTAATAGAAGGTCTTCCAATCATCTAGTTGGGATGAATGCAGTATGCTTCTATGGAAATGTATCCAGTTATACTGCAAAACCTAGTAAAGCAAAGACCTATCAGCAGAAGATGAGACTTGCTCCAAAGACTACAAATGAGAAGAGGAGGGAGACCAAGAAAGTATGGAGGAAGAAGGAAGAGAGTAGGACCATGGACCGACACTGTGGATTCAATGCACAGGTGATATCTCTGAAAGTTTAAAGGAGATGAAGATCCTTAGGGGGAGCTACATGTTGATCAGATCATTCGCCCCCAATGTTGAGAAGGACAAAGGAAAGGACGAGAAATTACTGATATGAGGGAGAAGTTGAGATGATTGAGTGTGTACAATTAAATATCTTGGCTACACATTCACATGGGCGAGATGAATCACTGTTGCAAGTGTCAAAGTGAGATGTGACACAAGAATAAGGGCCAGTGGATAAAGCATACCGACGGAGATATTAGATTGGTACAGTAAACTGACATGGGTAGCATGTCAACTGGTAGGGGCAGTTACCAGTATTGCAAATGGCTCTGGTAGCTTGGAAAAGGGAAATTTTGCCTTAGACAATATTGGAGAAGCATTGTCTGGCAATGTGTTGAACCAATAATTGATCTCATGTGCACACTTCCTGATGAGTCAACCGGTTGGATAGGTGACATGATGTTGATGAGGGTTGGCATTGTGGTCATGTAAGAGGATGTCATAGGTTTGTGGTGGACATCTTGGAAGTGGAAGAACATCTGCAGAGAACTTATGCTCACTTCCACCAGTACAAGGTGCAGATTGGTGTACCGGTTTAGGACCCGATAGAAAAATGAAGACCAGAGATGTGCTTCAGGGGGAGTTCACAGTCATCTTATGATTGGTATATAGGAGAAGATTAAGTGTCATTGTTGCTGCACCGTAGACCGGTATACATGGAGATGTGAACAAAGAGCAAGAGTCACCTGCACAGGGGAGAATATGTCAGACTGGTACCTGATTGCCACCAACAATTGGTGTTAGAGCTTCCCCTTTAGAGGAAGAATATATCATTGTTATCAGATGGGGCAGTTGCAATCTGACTGGTAGGTAAGTGAAGTTTACTGACACACCCTTCAACGATTGGTTTCTCCTACAATTGGTATCAGATCGATATACACAATTGGTGTCAGTTGGCGTGTGAGCCCTCCATTTGAAGTGTTGCCAGTTGAGAGGTTGCAGAGCAGAGTGGTCAAAAGGGAAGAAGCAACCAATAAAAAGGGGGAGAGACAACATTTGCAGTACCAATAGAAAAGCGGGAGAGAGAGCTTGCAATATACAGGATGTCAAGACCCTTTTCCATTGTTGTCAAAGGGATAGAGAGAATCTGTAGTATACCGGATACTACATATGTTGACATCAATGCCAAAGGGGGAGATTGTTGGCATTGTGTTGTCATTGATGTCAATCGGTATAGCATGTTACTGGTATAGCAGGACAACTGGTACAAGAGAATAGTTGATATGTTGTCATTGATGTCAACCAACATTGTGGTATCTTTGATGTTCACCGGTATAGCTGTTAGTGTTATCAACCGGTAGAGTGGAAAATTGATGTTGAACAAGCATGGGAGAGAAGACCCACGAGTGATAGGAACCGACAAGCTTATGACAGGTAAGGTTTGATGCAGTATGGAACAATGAAGAGCCTATAGGTCACCGATATGCTAGTATGTGTCAACTAGCAATACTCCCACTGGATGAGGATCTTATCACAGAATAAGTGAAGGATTGACAAAGAGTGTGTTGCCTCAGTGACCAAATATGACATAGAAAATCTATTGGGACATATGTCAAGTTGAAGATGTATCCTCTCCTCAATGAAGTCACATTATTACTGGCAGGTGACATAGATCCTCCTCCACCGGTGTTTGGCATTTGAAGTGCAATTGTCTATTCTTCCCACCGATAAGTGGGAATACCTTGCTTATCCCACATTATACATGGCATACATCATGTCTCTCTAGGATAAGACAGTCAGAGTAAGAAAAGGCAGGTGATTGGATGCATTGATCGGATGACTAATGTGGATGATGAGGAAGCCTCCTGAGTTTGAGATCAAAGATGTGCACCAGATCAACATGTGAAGACATGATGTGCTACTGGGACAGAGAAGTAAGAGTTAAGATGATGAGTTTGCCACCTTGGCAAACCGGTTGAGAGGAGAACCAGTCAAATGAAGATAAGGCTCTGCAGTTGCACACATGGAGTTACCAGGATGCAGATGGAAAGTGGTGTTGCCACAGATGCATAGCAGTTGGAGATGGATGGCATGAAGATATCATGCACATTAATGGTACAAAGGCAAAAACATGTCAATCGGTAAACAAGGTGGATACCGGCATACAACTAAGTGAACTAAGAGACAAAAGTGAAGTGCTCTCAACCAGATGAAGAAGCACATGGTGCATCACCCTAGATAACTGTTGAGGACCGATTTGCTTGATGACCAGGCAAATGTGATAAACCGGCAAGACAGAGAAGGCAATGGCAAGAAGGTTAACTTGTAAAGTATGATGTATCGGTAAGTGTAGAGGACTGATAGGTGTGCACTGGTTAAGTGTTTGCTCGGTGATCCTGTAAGAACCGACATAGTGGACCATGCAGACCTGGATGCTGACAAGATTGACATGTAGAGACCTGGTGTCAAACGTACAGTGAAAGATGAACGGTGAGTCGGTGAGGTAGTTGTTGAGTAGGTCGACATTAAAGTCGATTGCGTAAATCACGGGTCAAGGCAGAAGGATGCGGCTCGAGGCAAATCAGAGGTTTGGCGTTTGTGTTGCAATGATCAAAGAAGGACGTCCAATTGCAGATCAGATTTGGAGAAAGGAAACAAGGAGATCATTTAATGTGATTGACAAAAGCAGGTCGAGAAACAAAGCCATGTTTGCTACAAATAGAAGACATGCACTAGAAGGCACGATATTGGTAGTGATGTGCAGGCAATCATCTCTGAGACATGATCAGATAAGATTTGATTGGATCTGGTACGCCAAATTGGTCAGTGAAGAAACCCTAGCGCGCCAAAGTTCAAACTCACGTTTTGGCGGGAAAGCTCTGTTATATATTTGTTGACCAAAGACAGGATGGATTTGATGATGTCGGAAACAGAGGTTGATGTTGCATGGAAGAGTGATGTCAGTGAAGTAAGTGGAAGCAAAGGGATAATCAGTCGGAGAAGTTCATTGAAGACCACAATGACTGAATGTTGGTAAGGTTAAACTGGTAAGAGGGTTTAACAGAGGGTCAAATCGGTGAGGTCAAAGCAACTGGTAAGCTGCCACAAAGTGAGACAGTCAAGAAACTGGTAATGTAAGAACTGGCAAGGAGGTAGCAAAGAATGTGGCAGTGAAGTGTCAACTCTAAGGAGATCTGGGAAGGGAGAAGTAGATCAGGAGGAGAGTCAAACTGGAAGAGCAGAAAACTGACAGAGTTCAAAGAAGAGGTAAACTGGTAGAGCAGAAAATTGACATAGTTCAGAGAAGAGGTGAACTGGTAGAGCCTAAACCGGTAAGGCAGCAATAGAAAGCTAAGAAGAGAGAGGAAGAGAGTAAGCAGTAATCAGACATGGAGGAGGCTCGGTGCAGGGGTTTGTGCTCCTTGGGTTGGTGCCCTAAATATTGTATACAGTGTTTTCATTGTGAGGTTGGATTGGAGTAGTAGACTCCAGAAGATTTTCTCACTGAGGTTTTTCCCATCTCGAGTATATACCTGTGTAATGTGATGTGCCTTTGACTGGTTGCATTGTGATGTCTTGCTTATCTCACTGGTAGGTTTACTTAGTATTTGCATTGCTAACTGGTACTCACTCTTAGGATTAAAAGTTTAAGAGTTTTGGAAACCACTTATTCAACCCCCTCTCAGTGGTACATTGTGTTCAACAAAAGGACTTGCAAAACTAAGGCATGCAACTGTATGGCAAGATACAAAGGACTTGCAATGCTGAGATGCACAATCTCAGGGCAAGATACAAAGATCTACACAGGCTGCCAAAGGAAACATTGTCTTCTGATATGTATAGGGAATAATGAATATTAATGAACAATATTTGCTAATCATGAAACTATTCTTGAACCACTTTGTCAAGTGAACAATATCATGACAAACAATATTGACTTCATTAATTGTGTCAACATACTGTCGCATTGAAGATATGATCATCAAAGCTCATGACAAACTAAAATTTGTGCTTCTACTACCTAAATATCATTCACATCTAATTCACAACAATCCACACACATTCCATACCTCAATTTATACATACACACATCCATTTATATATGGTTATGCATTGAAACCCTCAACTAGGTTGGCCATAAACTAAATAAACATGAATTACAAAAAGTCGGCCACCCAAACCAAAACTACATGATGTGGTCCACTCTAGGACATAAAGGGGACCCAATCACATTGCAACACCTCTTCCTAAGTCAATTCCAATGAACCACACATGCTAGAACAACCACCAAAGTTGGCATCAACTGTAACATGTAGAACAATAATGAAATAGGTTAACCAGTTGATCCAAATGCATCACTCAATGTAGTTCTACACATGCCACTGTGAGACCCATATCAACATAATAAATCAACCTCCAATACTTATTCAAACCAAAAGTATGATCCAAAAAAGTACACCACCATAGTCAACCAAAGACCATCGTAGCTGACAACACTAAACATAGAACAACATAACTTCACTTGTCGATCAAACCAACATCATAAAACTAAATTGGAACACTGCACAAACCATTTGACCATGTCCCCAAAGCCACAATATATGAAACAACATAGCAAAGCAATGCAAAGCATTCTCTTGACTAGTCCTGATAGACAACCTCATTGTTAGCAAATTATCACTACCAACTACATCATCTGAGTAACTGAGAACTTGAAAACATGATACTGCAACATCCATAGAATATAGAAATTATATCTAGAACCATAGGCCATGAACATCAAGAACTAGAGGAAAACATTTAATACTCCTTCTTGCCTATAAATATTATTTCCTGCATATTGAAATAACCAATACACGCGCCTTCTAGAAACTCATCATACTTTCTCAACATCATCACCAAACAACATAGCAACATCTTAACACTCATTTTAGAACCATCTACAACATCCACATGACAAAACAACATCAACAAGTTTGACATTAATGACAACACAACACAAGTTTCCAACAATCTCCCCCTTTGCCATTGATGGCAACACTTGTACCACCAATTAGTAATAGACTCATTCCAACAATATATCTCCCACACTTATTGTAACTCTCTTTCCTCCTTTGACATTAAGGACAAAGAGTGTCTGCAAACAATAATTTTCTCCTCAATTGTAGAACTCTTTCCCCCTTCTAGGTAAAATTTTGATAACTGATACACTCACTTCTCCTCTTGAGAGTAGTCACCACATCAAAAATATAAAAAATGATACTCCCCATGGACAAAGGCGCTACTTGTATGCATCTAGTTTGAACAAGGAGGGCCAATGATGCCTAACTTTTGTTGGAGATACTCGAAGGTATTCTTCACAAGTGTCTTGGTAAAGATGTCTATAATTTGCTCCTTTGTAGGCACATACTCCAATTTGACTTTCTTCTCTACAACCTTCTCCTTTAAGAAATGATACTAAATAGAAAGGTGTTTTGTCCTTAAATGCATCACCAAATTCTTTGAGATGTTAATTGCACTTGTATTACCTTGATATCTCTAAGAGTTTTCTTCATCCACATCACCTAAATGTAGCAAGATGTAGTTGTAATGTATTCTACCTCTACAATAGGTAAAGACACTAAATCCTATTTTTTTCTCAACCAGGAGACCAATCTATCTCCCAAGGAAAACGCACCACCATTTGCAATTCTTCTGTCATCACCACATTTGGCCCACTCAGCATCTATGTATGCCTTCAAATTAAAATCATCATTCTTTTTGTACCACAAACCAAAGTCTAGAGATCCTTTCAAATATTTGAATATCCTTTTCACTACTTGATCATGTGATTGCTTTGGATTAGCTTGATATTTGGCAACCAAACAAACAACATGCATAATATCTGGTCTTGAAGTAGCTAAATATAACAATCATCTAATCATAGACCTATATTTTTTTCTGATCAACCTCTGGAGATCTATCATCCTTACTAAGCTTAAAACTAATAGTCATAGGAGTTCCAACTAGTTTACAATCCTCCATACCAAAAAATTTCAAGATCTCCTTGATATACTTGGTCTAAAAAATGAAAATACCTTCTTCTGACTATGTTACTTGAAGACCAAGGAAAAATGATAACTCACCAATGATCGACATTGCAAATTCTTTCTACATTTCTTTAGCTAATCTCTTACAAATACCATCATCACCTCCAAAAATGATTTCATCAACATACACAACAACTATTAATAGTTTATCACCTTCAACTTTGAAATAAAGATTACTACTTGTTGTACCTTTCATGAAATTTTATTGCAACAAATATCCGTCCAACCTTGCATACCAAGCCCTAGGGGCTTGCTTGAGTCCAAAAAGTGCCTTCTTGAGTCTACAAACCATATCTAGATCTTCTAACAGCTTAAATCCCATTTAGTTGTTCAATAGACACCTCTTCTTCAAGTTCTCCATTTAAGAATGTTGACTTGACATCCATTTGATATACTTTAAAATATCTTTTACGCTACAAATGCAAGAAACATCATTATAGCTTCATGTAGACACCTAAATTTGTCCTAGCCTAAATTAAATAAATATTTTATTCTAAGTCTTTTATTAATTAAATATATTTTTATTTATTTATTTAATTCACTTATCCTCTTCTAGCCTTTCCCCAGTTAAATAAATATCTTTATTTATTTAAATTATCCTTTCCCTAAATTAAAAAAAAAAAAAATTTAATTGGCCTCACCTTTTCTATTAATTAAATAAATGTTTAATTATTTAATTAATTTATCAACTTTTTCCCTCCATGACACTTGTCATTCATCTCTTAATTTACTTTTAATCACCTATCCTCATATTTTCCTATTTCCTATACCTGCCCTCTAATTTGGGTTGACCGTTTATCCTTCCACCTCTTAATCCTAGCCCTCCATTTCTAGGGTACTCTCTAAAAAAGAGAATCCTTCCCCCTAATGCTAATGTGAATCCTAATAGTGATCAATCACTCAAGTGTCTACACAACCACAATTCATTCTTTATTTAGCTCTTGTGCACAATACAAAATCGGAGAGCAACCATAATCAATATCAAGAAAGATCAATGGAGATAGGAAATAATTAAGATCAAACTCTAATGAGCATGTGATGGTATAGTCTTTCATATTTATTGTTTTGCGTGTTTTTAGGTTCTTCATTGGTGTATGGTCGATTTCATTGTAGAACTAGAGTTTTATGTGGTTGGATCTTATTTAGTTTTACAATAATTTGAATTACTAATTCCATTGTATACATTTTTGCATGCCTGGTGGGACATAGTCCCTATTTTCTAATATTTTAATGTTGTTTTAGTGTTTTTAGATTTTTAGATCTGACATTTCCTAACGATTTTTAATTTTACAACATTTGTGGTCCTTTCTGTCATATCTCTGGATTTCTATCACGTTGTTGATGCGGGTTTTAGGGTTTTGCAGGTTTTGATTTTAGCACATTTTTTATCATTCTTGCCAAGTTTTTGTCAGATCTTATTGCATTTATGTATGATCTTGACACGTTTTTGGTTTTTGAATATTTGAGCATCTTTAGATCTTATTGTGTCTATGACTAGTCCTATTGCATTTTTTATTAATATTATTGCATCTAGGGATAGTCTTTTCGCATTTCTGGTTCTAATGTTTGTAGGTTTCTAGTACATTTTTGTTAGTTTTTGTTGAGTCTGTGGCTTGTCCTTCCTCGTCTAGGGTTCAAATACTATTGTGTTTTTGCTAACTCTTAACACAGTTTTGGTTTCTTTTGTCACATTTTTGTCCTGTAGGTTGGTTGAAGATTGAAGATTCCAAAATAATTTGTAGAAGGCCCCTTTTGATTTCATTTTGTGATCTAATCCTTGTGGTTGGAAGTTGGGGTAATTTTGAAACTACTAATACATTTGTTCTTGCAAGGGTAATTTAGGAGAGTGCTTGTTTTTTTTAGATTATAAAACACCTCCATTGGTGCACTAAATAGAACAATTGTTTGAAGTGTTCGAGGCGCTTATCCAACCTATTGTAGAACCATAGGTGTTTGATGAAATTATCCTCTCCCCTCGCCTTCATGGATCTTGGGTTTAAGAGAAATCATTAAACATCTTTTTTTTAGAAGGCCTACCTCTCATTGTGAGAGGGAACAACCAAAGTGGTACTTTCCTCCAGTCCACTATATAAAAAATGGTGTGACAAAAGGTATAGTCTAACCGGTATTAGCTTTTGTTGTACTCTTCAATTGGAAAGGGGTTTTCATATCCCAAGTAAAGGTTGATTTGGATGCATGCAAGGTGTTGTTGACCCCAAATTGTGACTAAAAACCCTAGTAGTGGCACATACTATTTTTGTCAGAACATATTGATAGCTTTAGCACAAGGGGATCGCTAGTTTTCCCGCCAAGATACTCACCATAAGGCTCAGATGAGACAAAAATCCTCATCCCAGCATAAGCTACTTGTAGCTTTCCAGTGACAAGGTGATTGAGTTATCATTCTAGTCCTGGAGGCCGCTATTTTTGCGTTCATGCAAAGACAAAATAGTGTATACACCAACTAAGGTGTCCCTACATTTGAGTTGACAAAGATCCAGGTTGTGGACTAAAGATATTTCCATGAGATCTTGACCTTAGGGCTAAGAAATGTTTAGAGTGTATTCGTTTGTGATAAGGCCCATAGAAATTAGGTTGTTTTGGCCTATAGAACATACATATTGTGCTCATACTTGGACAAAAACACCTTCAAAATTGTGTCTTCTTGTTTGTTGTATTTTCTTGCCACTAAAACATCAACATTAAGATCTAGTCACATTACCAACAACTTCAAAATTTGGAAAAATTTGAGAAAACAAAACTTTTTTCCAGAAACGCGTCTATGTTCACTTCCAGCATGTATATGATTTCTCTAGTTGCGCCTGTGTTAATTTCCAACGCATTTTTTACTCATCTTATTGCGTCTGTGCAACTTTCAGGCATGTTTACAAACATATCTGAAACAACATTACCAATTGAGAAAACGCCTTTTTGAGATATTCTATCGTGTATGTGCATCTTTTGGCATGTTTCTGAGACATTATACTACGTATTTGGATAAAACTAAGATTTACACTGCAACTGTGAAATTGTGTTTGTGGTTTTTGAAACTACATATTGGAGACATTCTTACACATCTATAGATTTATACTACGTCTGTGGTTCTGAGATTCAAATAGCTTCTAAGGCTACTTCCATATGATTCTATTTTAGTCAACCATTATCTTTTCATGGATTTCCATCCATTTTCGGATATTTTTCAGACATCACTTTTAATCCTCCCATTTACACTTTTCAACTAAGAGTTAAAAGGTTGTTTAGTAGTCCTTATAATTACCTTGTAAACACATCACATACTTCTCTAGGTGGTTCCCGCATCAAAATTATCATCTTGGGTACCATTTGGACATCTCATGTTAGGGTCAACTTACCCATGGGAATATGTCATCTCCTAGGAAGCCACGCCTTGCTTACATCATCTTATCTATCTTGGAACAACAATTTGGGACATTACAAGATAAGCCTAGATTCATTTATCCATTTGATAACTCTCTTATCTTTCATAGTCTTCGCATTCTTCCATACTCCATTTTAGCCAAGATCTTTTCATGATTGAAACTATTGAATATCCGGGCAACTGAGAGGGGGGTGAATCAGTTGACAACTTAAATCAATTTCTTCTATTCCTTTGCACATCCAGAGTAACCAACAAAATTAATTAAGACAAATATAGCATGAAAACATAAACATACAATAGATCACACAGTGAACACCAAATATGACGTGGAAAACCCAAGAAGGGAAAAATCATAGAGAATGTTAGTTCTCAATATAAAACATTGGTTAATGTGATTTTTACAAAGGGTGGCTCACTGCCAGAATGCTCACTACAGGTGGGCTCACTACCCATAAAAGGCTCACTACCAAAGGGAGAAAGAAAGAAAGAAAGAAAGGTAATCCACCACTGCAAGACAATTTGCAAAATCGGAACTTCTTTTCAGTGCCTCAACACCAACACACTTCACATATTATCAACAAATAGATCTTTCCTTTTCAATCTCACATATCTTCCATAACAATGCCACGTTGTTCTCTGCAATAACTCATCCAAATCATGCTCATATATATATTGTCTCTGGAAAACATAATCTTTTAGGTCGGCCAAGACAAAGATCTAAAAAGAGGTCTACACTAAACATTCTGGTGGTGGGAAGGAATGAGAAGTAGGCCATACCACAACACACATCATCGGTCAGATCAATGAGTTACATCCATTACAAATTTTGGATTCAAACCATGATTCACATGCTACACCAATGCCATTACTCATCATTGAATTTTGAATTTAATTTGGACCCAAAAATCATTGCCCAATACAACAAAAATAAGAATGGAACCAAGATACACATGAATACAATATCCAAAAAACATAGAAATTTGGATCCCCAATAACTTAATCAATCCACGCTAAATATCAACTGAGACACACCATCCAGAGCACCAAGGATTCTGGGAACACATCTTCCGAATCAACAACACCAAAAATATGTGCTGATATTAATGACAACTACTTTGTTGACATCAATGATAACCAATCATAATCAACAACATCACATTTGCAACAATCTCCCCCTTTGTCATTTATGGCAACATCCATCAACAAGGAACACAAAACTCTCTCTACACAACTGTGCATCAAATCATCAACCCGACATCTCTCTGAATCTCTCCCCCTTTGACATCAAGGATAGAGGCAAGCATAACTCCCCCTATGAAACTCATTCCTGCTCCCCCTGAGAGGAAACACCCAAGCATTAGTCCAGATAAAGATATGTTCACTGGATCAATGCACATCCAAATGTACATCAGTTCAAACTAGGAAGGGGTAATACCCCTAACTTCTGCCAGAGATACTTAAAAGTGTCCTTACATAATGTCTTCGTGAAGATATAGGTACATACTCAATCTTTACTTCACTATCCAACACTTTTTCCCTCAAGAAGTGATACCGAATACATATATGCTTTGTTTTGGAATATTGTACCAGATTCTTAGAAATGTTTATTGCACTAGTGTTATCACACATAATAGAGATGAGTTCATTGAATGTTACACCAATATCCTTTAAATTCTGCTTCATCCATAGAATATGTGTGCAACATGAAGATGTTGCAATATATTATGCTTTAGTTGTAGATAAAGAGACAAAACCCTGCTTCTTACTTGACCAAGCAACCAACCAGGTGCCAAGAAAGAATATTCCACCACTTGTACTTTTCCTGTCATCAATACTTCTAACCCAATCTGCATCAGTATAAGCTATTAGAGTGAAATCTGAATTTCTAGGATACCACAAGCCAAACTCTTATGTTCCTTTTAGATATCTAAAAATTCTTTCTACAACCACAACATGTGATTCTGTCGATTCCTGCTGAAATATAGCTGCCAAACAAACTGCATACATGATATCCAGTCTGCTAGCAGTCAAATATAACAATCCTTCAATCATTGATCTATACTGCCTTGCATCAGCTTTAGAGGACTTATCATCTTTTGTTAACTTGCATCTTGTATTCATAGGTGTACACACCGGTTTGGAATTCTCCAACCCAAATTTCTTTAACAACTCCTTAATGCACTTAGATTGAGAAATGAAACTTCTTTTATCATTCTGATTTACTTGCAAACCAAGAAAGAAATTTAACTCACCAATCATAGACATCTCAAATTCCTTTTGCATCTCATTAGCAAATATTCTACACATGCCTTCATTTCATCCAAAAATTATGTCGTCAACATATACTACAACAATTAATATTTTACCTGAATCAATTTTGAAGTATAGATTGTTGTTAGTTGATCCCTTCTAAAAACCTTGATCAATCAATTACTTATCTATCCTTCCATACAAAGCTCTAGGAGCTTGTTTCAATCCATAGAGGGCCTTCTTCAATCTGAAAACAATGTTCAGATCATCTTTCAACTTAAATCCTTTCTTTTGTTTAATGTAAACTTCCTCTTTTAGCTCTCCATTCAAAAATGTTGATTTCACATCCATCTAATAAACCTTGAAATTTTTAAAAGTTGCAAAAGAATGAAAACATCCTGATTGCCTCCATCTGAGCAATCGAGACATATGTCTTCTCAAAATCAATGCCTTCAATCTATGTATAACCTTTGCAAACCAACCTTGCTTTGTTTGTCACAACTTTTCCATCTTCATCCAGCTTGTTCTAGAATACCCATTTTGTTCCAATCACATTCTTATATGTTAGTATGTGAACTAATTCTCATGTTTGATTCTTCTCAATTTGATCCAGCTCTTCTTTCATTGCCTTTATCCAATTCTGATCATTGCAAGCTTCTTCTACTGTATTCATTTTCATCTCTAAAAGTAAACATAACATAACATGTTCTTGAGTTGCTTTGCTTCTTGTGATAATTTGACCTTTGTTCTTATCTCCAATAATCTGATCCACTGAATGATTCTTCTGAACATATCTTGGGGTCTTAGATGTAGATATCGATGCTTCTTGAGCTTTTTTTTCTTCTTCTCCTTCTCTAATTTTCTCTTCCCTTTTTCTGTCAACTAATTCATCAAACTCGTATCCTACCAATTTGTTAGACTCTTTAGAAATATCTTCATCAACCTTCACATTTGCACTTTCAACAATCTTGTTCAACCTTTTGTTGTAATTCCAGTATGCCTTTCTCCTTGTAGAGTATCCTAGGAATATGCCTTCATCTATTCTGCTGTCAAATTTTCCAAGATTATCTTCATCTCTCCAGATATAGCACTTACTTCCAAATACCTTGAAATATTTCACTAGCAGAGTTCTACCATGCCATAGTTCATATGATGCCTTTCCATGTCTTTTTCAATATAGAATTCTATTAAAAATGTAGACTGCAATTTGAAGTATTTCTCTCCAATAGACTTCCAGGAGTTCTTCTCCTTTGATCATTGTTCTGGTTGCTTCTTGAATCGTTTGGTTCATCCTTTCCACTACTCCATTCTGCTGAGAGTTCCTAGGGGCAGAAAACTGTCTTCTAATACCATGTTTCTCACAAAAGTTGTTAAACTCGTCAGAAGTAAATTCTCCTCCTCTGTCAGACCTCAAACACTTAATCTTTCTATCAACTTCATTTTCAACTTTAGCATTGAATATTTTGAATTTTTCTAATGCTTCTAACTTCTCTCTTAGAAATTAAACCCATGACATTCTAGAATAATCATCAATCAACAACATGAAATACTTCTCACCTTGTATACTCCTTGTTCTGGTAGGACCGCATAGGTATGTGTGTACTAAATCTAACAATTTGGTGGATGAGTGCTCCTTTCCTATGTATGTTCCTTTCGCCTGCATTCCAACTTGACATTCTCTGCAAATGTTATCCGGTTTGGCTTGCCTCAGTAAATCTCTCACTGCACTTGATGAACTAATCTTCACCAAGTTGTCAAAATTGATATGACACATCCTTCGGTTCTAGAGCTAGCTATCATTGATCTGATATAACAAATAGTGCTTTGTGTCTCCCTCCAGCAAATACATGTTTCCACCAGTCCTTTTCCTTGCTACAATAACAATTTCAGATCCCTTCTAGATCTCACAACCATCATCCTGAAAAACAACACTATAACCATTTTTGAACATCTGTCCAACACTCAAGAGATTATGATGCAAACCCTTCACATAGTAAACATTGTCTGTATCATACTTTCCATCAAAATAAATAGAACCAATTTCCACTATTTGTGATGCAAGAGCATCCCTGGTTCTCAACAATCTTGCATCAACCAAAAACATTTCTTTTCAGTTTGATTCCTATTTTGTAGTTTGAACATTTCTTTCTACATTTTCTTACATTTGCTCATCATATCTTGCGGAGCTAGATTTTGCTTATGGACATGATCATCTTCCTTTCCCCAATCCGTGGGACGTTTGGACATCTTTCCGGCAAGTTATCGATTCTGGATTTTGTGACAGTTTCCTGGCTCAGAACACCTGAACCACTTGGACCTATTTTCTATTGGTGAATCTTGCGGATCCTTTCCTTAGCTTGCAGATCCCTCAGTTTGTTGTTTCGAGCATTTCTTGGCATGTGGCCGACCTTCCCTCTGATCCGCACTTCTTCCTTTGGATTTTCTCGAGGATTTTCATTGGTGAAGGCTGACTTGGTGGTTTTACACATTTCATCATGTTTATCGTTGTATTGATTCTTCTTGGGCCGACGTGATCCTTTTAGACCATATAAATCAATGTAATTTAGTTTGTAGTAGAAGGTAGTTATAACCGGGAAGATCTATCTTGAGGTTAAGAGGTCCGATATTGATCGAGACTGTAATTGAGCATGTCTGTATCAGGCCAGTGAGTCGAACCTTGTAGCTCACATGTTGTCGGAAGATTGTAAACAATTTTCATGATATAAACATCCAGTTCTGCATTGCCTCCATCATCTTGTCTTTCTTTCATTGTGTTTTACTCTTCCTGCACGGCTCAAATAGATCTCATTGAGGTCCCTCCTAACCGTGTCAAAACCAAGTGGTATCAAAGCGACATTTCATTTCAGAGATTGTGTTGTCCCGAAGGTTTTGTTGTGGGGTGGCGGATTGTGGATCCGACCTGGAGTTGCAAAGGACTAACGTGAAGATGGCGCAAAGAGGAAATAGGAATGGTGGAGCGTGTGGGAATGCAAACCCTGTTGTGATGGAAATGTTGAGAGGAATTGCAGCCCGATTGGAAGTTGTTGAAACAACCCAAAGGAGACATATTGAAGATGTGAGCGAAAATGAAGAAGAAGAAGCACATGCAGAACTAGTAGCAAATCCATTGACGATTGATCCGAATGAGGAAAGGTTCTTGAGGGTTTTGAGTAGGGCGAACACCAAACCACATTTTACCCCACCAAAGTATGATGGTTAGTTGGATTCAGATGAATTGATGGATTGGATCTGGGAGATGGAGAAGTATTTTTATTTTGAGAACACTATGGAAGAAAGGAAGGTGAAATATGCATGTACTCGGTTGAAAGGTTATGCATCTCTTTGGTGGGAACATTTGCAGGTTGATAGACAAAGAAGAGGCAAAGAGAAGATCAAATCATGGGAGCGGATGGTTGCCAAGTTGAAATCAAAGTTTATGCCAACTGATTACCAAGTAAATCTATTTTGGAAGTTATAGAACTTGAAGTAGATAGAATCAAGTGTGAAGGAGTATACCGAAGCATTCTACAAGTTGAATATCAGATCCAAACATGTCAATGATGAGGTTGAACAAGTTGCAACATATTTGAATGGATTGTGGATGTCTATATAGATGAACTCAGTTGATCAAGTTGCAGAGTGTTGAGGAAGCTTACCAATACGCCTTGAAAGCAGAAGAGAAATTGAACAAAAGACATGAGCAGAGACAGAGAGGTAGAGGTGGAAGGTTTTTTGGAGGAAGATTTCAAGGAGGAAGAGAATATTTCAGAGGAAGAGGAACCTATACAAATCAGAACAAAGACAAGGAAGTAAATAAAGATGGTAGTTCATACTGGAAGGATGATAGAAATTTCTATCGGAGAAGAGAACCTGATGGTTCCTGGAATGAAGGTTTTGGAAAAGAGGACATAAGACATCGTGCTTTTGAATGTAAGAAAGAAAAGAACACTGAAAGAACAACATTGGTAGAAGAAAACCCTAATGGATCAACTAATAAACCAGAAGATGGAGAAATGTTGATGATGAGGAGATCCTTGTGTCATACCAGAGAAGGTGAAGAACCCTTGCAGAGGAGGAATTTGTTCAAAACCAGATGTAAGGTATTCAACAAGTGTTGTAAAGTCATTATTGATAGTGGTAGTTCAAACAATCTAGTTTAAGAGGAAATGGTGAATAAGTTGAAGTTGGAAAGATTGAAACAACCTAAGCCTTATCAGATAGCATGGATTTAGGATGATCATAAGATATTAGTAAGTGAACAATGTTCGGTGAAATTGAAAATTGGAAATTATCATGATGAAATTTTGTGTGATATTATGCCTATGGATATTTGTCATATTTTGTTGGGAAGACCTTGGCAGTTTGATAGACATGCAATACATGATGGGAGAAAGAACATATACGCTATTGTTGCAAATGGGCTGAAGCAAACCTTGTTATCCTTGGAGGAGCCCCTGAAAAATGAATTATGTACAAATGCTAGAATCTGCATGGTTGATGGAAGGAGATTCCTGGATAGAATGAGACATGCGAATGTGTGTTTTGCCTTAGTTCCTAAGAAGACTGAGAACCCAGAGCATGAAGAACAACCAAAGGAGATAAAGGAGTTGCTGACAGGGTATGAAGACATCATTTTAGATAATGTGCCTGATGGATTACCACCTATAAGGAGTATCAGTCATTGCATGGACCTGATTCCCGGAGCTAGTTTGCCTAACAAAGTTGCACACCGGATGACACCAACAGAGAATGAGGAACTAAACAGACAAGTGCAGGAATTGTTGAAGAAAGGTTTGATCAGAGAAAGTTTGAGTCCTTGTGCACTACCAGCCATGTTAGCGCCTAAGAAGAATGGAGGATGTGTACTGATTCCAGAGCAATAAACAAGATCACAGTGAAGTACCAGTTTCCTTTGCCTAAGATGGATGATATAATGAATTGCTTGAGTGGAGCCAAATACTACACAAAGATAGACTTGAAGAGTGGATATCATCATATCAGAATCAGAGAAGGAGATGAGTGGAAGACAGCATTCAAGACAAATGCAGGATTATATGATTGGTTGGTGATGCATTTTGGGTTGACTACTGCACCAAGTACTTTCATGAGATTGATGAGTGAGATATTGAAGAAATTCTTGGGTAAGTTTGTTATTGTGTATTTGGGTGACATTTTGATTTTTAGTAAGACAAAAGAGGAGCATTTGTTGCATTTAAGAAAATTTTTGCAGAGATTGAGAGGAGAGAACTTGTTGATAAATCTTAAGAAGTGTAGTTTCATGAAGGAAGAGTTTAGTCTATTTGGGATTTGTGATATCTACGGATGGATTGAAGATGGACCCTGAGAAGGTAAGAGCAATTGTTGAATGACCTACACCGGAAAGCATTGGGGAGGTTATGTCATTTCATGGATTGGCTAGTTTCTACGAGAAGTTTATCGGGAATTTGAGTTCAGTTTGTAGCCCTATGACTGAGACAATGAGAGGAGATAGGAAAGAATTCAAATGGACAACCGAAGCAAATAAGAGTTTTGAAATGTTGAAGCAGAAGGTGATTAAGCAACATGTGTTAACTTTACCGGATTTCAACAAAGTATTTCAAGTGGACTGTGATGCAAGTGGGAATGCAATTGGAGCCGTGTTGAGTTAGGAGGGGAGAGAAGTAGCTTATTTCAGCGAAAAGTTGAATGATGCCAGGAGGAGATATTTGGTGTATGATCTGGAATTTTATGCCATAGTTCAAGCCTTGAAGAAGTGAAGACATTACTTGTTGCTTATGGAGTTTGTGTTGTATACTGATCATCAAGCCTTGCAATATTTAAACAATCAGAGTAAGTTGGATCAGAGACATATGAGATGGGTAGAATTCTTGTAGAGTTACACCTTTTTTGTTGAAGCATAGAAGTGGAAAGTCAAACAAAGTTGTTGATGCATTGAGTAGGAGGAATCTGTTGACAGAGATGAGAGTGATAGTATTAGGATTTGAGGAGTTGAATAACTTGTATTATGATGACCCAGATTTTGCAGAACCTTGGAAAGCATGTAGAGTACCAGTTATGGTAGATAGAAGTAATTGGTTGTATTATTTCATTCAGGATGGGATGTTATTCAAAGGAGTTCAGTTGTGCATACCTAAGACTTCTATGAGGAAGAATCTAATAAAGGAGAAGCATAGTGGAGGATTAGCTGGACACTTTGGTGTTGACAAAATAGTAGCCTTGGTGAGTGAACATTTCTTTTGGCCTCAGATTCATAAGGATGTCAGGAAATTTGTGCAAAGTTGTAGAGTTTGTCAGGTTGAAAAAGGTAGTAGTCAGAATGTGGGATTGTATAAGCCTTTGACAATACTAGAGAGACCTTGGGAGGACATAAGCATGGATTTCATACTTGGATTACCTAAGACACAGAGCAAGAATGATTCTATATCTGTGGTGGTGGATAGATTATTTAAGATGGCTCATTTCATACCTTCCAAGAAGACATCAGATATAGTACATGTTGCAGACCTATTTTTCAAGGAGGTAGTGAGATTGCATAGATTACCAAAGAGCATAGTTTCAGACAGAGATACTAAGTTTGTTGGTTATTTTTTTAGGACACTTTGGAAGAAGATGAAGACAAATTTGAAATTCAGTTCTACTTTTCACCCGCGAACTGATGGAAAGGCAGAGGTAGTAAATAGGAGTTTGGGAAATTTGTTGAGATGCTTAGTTGGAGAGAAGACTGGAAGTTGGGATTTGACTATTGCACAAGAAGAGTTTGCCTATAATAATTTAGTAAACAGGAGTACCGGAAGAACACCTTTTGAGATTGTTAGCGGAGCACGCCTTAGAGCTATATCAAACTTGAGGGATATCTGTAATGAAGACAAGAGGAGTGCAAAAGCAGAAGAATTTGATGATCACATGAAGGCCTTATATATTCAAGTTAAACAACAATTGGAGGATATGAACAACAAATATAAGGAGAAAGCAGATGAGAAGAGAAGACATAAGGAATTTGAAGTTGGCAATGAAGTGATGGTGTACTTGAGAAAAGAAAGATTTCCAATTGGAATCTATAACAAGTTGCAGATGAGAAAGCTTGGACCTTGCAATATCTTGAGGAAATTTAGTTCTGGAAATGCATATGAAGAGGAGTTAAGTGATAGTTTGGGTATTTTACCTATATTCAACATTGCAGATCTACATCAGTATCATGGATCAGAATTCAATGAAGACAATATTTTAGACTTGGAGAAGCAGTTGCCCCAAAAGGAACCAAATCATATTGAAGACATTTTGGATAGTAGGATTGGGCGTAGCACCCAGAGCAATCAGTATAGAGAGTATCTTGTGAAGTGGAAAGACAAACCGGTTGAAGATTCTTCTTGGATTTCTTAGGCAGAGGTAGACCGTCTTGGTTTTCCTCTGACCCCAGCAAAGTGAGGGACTCACTTTTTCAACAACCCCGGATGTCTGATATAGGAGCATCCCCGGTTCTCGATAATCTTGCATCAACCAAAAACATTTCTTTTCAGTTTGATTCCTGTTTTGTAGTTTCAACATTTATTTCTACATTTTGTTACATTTGCTCACTGGATCTTGTGGAGCTGGATTTTGCTTGTGGACATGATCATCTTCCTTTCCCCAAATCTGTGGGATGTTTGGACATCTTTTCGACAAGTTATCGATTCTGGATTCCGAGACAGTTTTCTGGCTTAGAAAACTGGAACCACTTGGACCTATTTGCTATTGGTGAATCTTGTGGAGCCCCCAGTTCATTGTTTCCAACATTCCTTGACGTGTGGCTAACCTTCCCTCTGATCCGCACTTCTTCCTTTGGATTTTTCGGAGGATTTTCATTGGTGAAGGCCATCCTGGTAGTTCTACACATTTCATCATGTTCATCATTGTATTGATTCTTCTTGGGCCAACCGGATCCCTCTAGACCATATAAATCAATGTAATTTAGTTTGTAGTAGAAGGCAGTTAGAACTGGGAAGATCTATCTTGAGGTTAAGAGGTACGGTATTGACCAAGACAATAATTGAGCATGTTTGTATCAGACCAGTGAGCCTAACCTTGTAGCCCGCATGTTGCAGGAAAATTGTAAACAATTTTCATGATATAAACAACCAGTTCTACATTGCCACCATCATCTTGTCTTGCTTTCGTTATGTTTTACTCTTGTTGCACGGTCCAGATAGATCTCATTGAGGTCCCTCCTAACCGTGTCTGCACCAATTTGTGTTGTTTGATCATCTCCAATTCTGATAGAACCACCATCATACTTTTCAAGTTTCACAAACTTACTTTTATCACCAGTCATTTAGTACCCCTACCCTGCTCAGACCTTTTTTGACCTCGTTGACCAATGTTGACTTTTCAATGGCTTATGTGGATGATTGATTTATTATGATTGTGATGTTTTATTTCATTATGATGCTTCGAAGTGAAATTTGGTGAATATGAATATACATTATTGCTTATTATGAATATGAATATACATCCCCAAACTCCACGGATGTGGGGAGAGGGCACCACGTTGTGGTACCTCTCAACCCACAATGGTGGGGAGAGACACCACGCTATGGTGCCTCCTCACCATAGTCGTGGGGGTGGGGAGGAGAGCCCCTTACCACCACGTAGTGGATGGGGGGGTAAACTCCTCCCCACATGCATTAATATGTTGTTTCCTTTGCAGTTTGATATGCTTGGTCAAAACACAGTTAGGAATAATTTCGGTGTTTTCAATATTTTTTATTTAATGATATATACATACATACATACATACATATATATATACATATATATATATATGTATATATACATATATATACATACATATATATATACATATATATGTATGTATGTATGTATGTATGTATGTATATATATATGTATGTATATATATGTATGTATGTATATATATGTATATGTATATATATATGTATATGTATATATATATGTATATGTATGTATATATACATACATACATATATGTATGTATGTATATATACATACATATACATATATATATGTATGTATGTATACATACATACATATATGTATGTATGTATATATACATACATATACATACATACATACATATATATATATATATATATATGTGTATATATACATACGTATATAGATATATACATACATACATATATATATATACACAAATATACATATATGTATGTATGTATGTATATATACACATACATACATACATACATACATACATACATACATACATACATATATATATATATGTGTGTGTATGTGTGTGTGTGTATAAATTTGTAATTTTTTTAATTGGAATATGGTGTTGGAGGAATTTCGATTTTAAAAAAAAAAAGGATTATCAGATTTCGAGTTTAATATATATATATATATATATATTCGGATATCTGTATATGTATATAATATGTATTTTGAATTAGTAGTATGAAGTTAAATGTCAAAGATTGATTGGTATAAACGTAAAATGATTTTGTGAAAACTAGGCTATAGGAATAACCATCAATTTTGTTAGTCGAAATGATTTTAATTTAGAAGGGATTATTTTGATTTAAATATTGAATTTAGTTTTCAAATGTATTTTAAATATTATTTTCATTAACTTGAAATCCAAAATCAAATGGTATTTGTTATAGCTAAATCGGTTTAAATTGAAATGATTATATATTTTTTTTTAAATGATGGTTTATTTAGGCTACGAGTTGTTGTTATTCCTTTTTAGGTTTATGGTTTAAAATCATGTATTGAGCAAGTTTTTTTGAGTGTATGTTTACTTGGACACTCTTTATGCGTTATTCCCTATTGTGGTGTTCTTATCATGAAAGAGTCGATTATTGAAAAAGTTGCAAGTAGAGAACATTAATTTTTAATTATATTTTGAGTGAACGTTATGATTCCTTAACATGGATGTGTTTAGAGTACAAGTGTTTCTTGTTGAGTAAGTACTCTGACTGGTGGATTACGGTGTTGATTTGAAAGAATATTTTTTGTCTATGTTGGTATATTGTTAAACGCAAGTTGATTGTGCAATTAAGTGGTTAAGTGTTAAGTATGGTTGTAATTGCTTTATTTTGGGTTTTGGTATTGTCTTGTGGTTAGACCAGTTGTTCGTTTCACACCTCCAGTGGTTTAACCTTGGTAGAAGGTTTGTATAACCAAATTGTTCTTTAGTGTCGTTTTTGAACTCCATGTGTTAGTTGGCTTTTTTATTTTGCCTTGGGGTTCTTTGGAGGTTGTGTAGTGTCATAAGGAAGAGTGGCTTCTAAGTGGGGGTCGGGGCCCAAAGTGGCTGCCAGGATAACCCCTTGGAAGTTGTGTAATAAGTGATAACTTAATTAATAAACTAGTTTTGGGTTTCAAACATTAATCAATATTAATTTTACCCCACTCATGGTTGAGTGCTAGTACAAACTCAGGATGCAGTGGGAAGGCCTGGAATGGCAAACCAACTACCTTGTCCTCATGAAAGGTTTCTTGGGTCTGCATGAGTCATGGATGGGGGTCGGGGGTTCGAGAGAGGCTACCAGGATAACCCAGGATGGGGGTCGGGGGTTCGGGAGAGGCTACCAGAATAACCCAAGATGGGGGTTGGAGCCTATGAAGGCCTGCCAGGATAACCCATACCAACTATGCGATGACACTCTTCCCTTGTGTTCACTAGTGTGTAGTCATGTGTTAGCTTTACTTAGAGCACTCTTGTGAGAGTCATATTTGTATGCTTATGTCTGGTGTGAGTACCTGATGTACATGTGAGACCATGTGATGTTTTGTGGAGGCTTGCTTGAGGGCCTTAGTACTATCTCCTAGCACGAAGGGGTGGTTCCTTTTTGGGCCACGTGGTGGGGTGGTAGTGCCACTTTCCATTGGGTAGTTTGTTCGTGCCTTCTTGCGATGGATTAGCTTTGCAGGTGCTCCAGATGTTTCTCTTGGATTCATCATTCCATTGTACTAGTTGGATCTTCTTTGTTTCCTTGGATCATGTTTGTATCTCTTGGACCTCTTGTGGTCTGTTGTATCATATGTTATATGTATGCCTTAATGGTAGATGTAATTTGATGTAATCCTTATGTAATTTTTATGAGACTTGATGTATTAAGTGCAATTGTAATACTAAGTTATCCTTGCAATGTAAAAGAAATGTACTATGATGTAAGTCAGATGTTAGGAATTCTATCTTTAATTAAATCTTTGTTGTAATGTAATTGAATGTGTTAACATGAATAAAGTATAGTAATGTTATTGTTATCTCGTTCAAAGTATAAACAAAAAATTGATTTGTATAATTAAGATTCTAATGGTTAAATGTATATCTTAATGGATTAATTGACCTTAAGAAAAGATTAGCTTAATGAAGTAATCCGCGTTGGGAAACCCTTTAGGAGTTTTTGTTAAGTCTTCTGCATGTGCAACTTCAATTGCAATGTTTATCTTTTACAGTAATGTGTTCTAATTATTTTTAAAATATATATTTTGTCGAGTATTAGTTGTTGTTTCCTTTAGGGTTTCTTGGTGAGGCATTACACTTATGATTTGAACATTCACTATCAATCAACCATTCATTTCTATCACTTCTAGCATGTAAAGCAGTAGAAACTATCTTAGAAATATCAATCTTAGGTACATCTCTTTCTACCAAAAAAAAACAATCACCATCTTTATAATTTTATTCATCATCTGAAATACCAATATCATTTTTTACATAATAGGCTCTCTTATTAAATTTTCCTTTACCTTGTCTAGCTTTTGTCTTGAACGTGTTATGCACCCAGTTGCGTAAACTCGACAATCTAGTGATACATGGGAACATCCTCAGGCTATGGGCAACTTGCAATGAGAATGGACCTCCAAATAAAGATAGTTCTTTTGAATTTTTCATCTAAACTAACCTTTGCAAAGGAAAAGGGAAGGAGGAAAACATGAAATGAAACTATACTTCCTAAGGTGATGCAACAAAAAAAATGTTGATTTGAATCTTGCACTACTGGCTAACACACAACTTAACCAATAACAGAAACCCCTATGCACAACTCAGAGACACTTAACCTTTTGCATCAACAATTTATGAGAAGGCTAAATAATCACAATCCTAAGAGGAAAAAGACTATTTCTCACTACTTAAGACTGATTATATCATTAACACAGCTTATAACCTGCAAATAAGTATGCATTCCTACATAAAGGTGGTAATAGAGACACAATCACAAGGAAAAAAATCATCACATGAAACTGTCATTCACCAAACACAATATCTAGAAATCTAAGTAGGCAAATGCTCTATTATTGTCAAGAAAAAGGTGTTACAATGTTGTCAAACTCTAAAAGCTGAGTTTCAAGCTCATCAAATTCTGCAAAAAGAACTTTGTAAATTAGAGTTTGCAAGAAGTAAACTAGGAAGAACTAACTCCAACAATGAAAACTTGGAGATATTTATGCTTTCACAGAGCAGTTGTATGAAAAAATAGGACTCTACCTCCTTGGTCGTGCATACTCAAAAAGCCTATTAGGTCCCTAAACAACTCTAAAAAGGCACGTGCTTGAGAAAAAAGTCAAGCCTCCTCATCCTTTATCATAAAGGCTTTTAAAAATGCATTAAATGGTCCCCAAATTGATTCAAACAAGGCATGTATTCCCTCCACATGTTTGTCCACCTATACAACCACCCCTATATACTTGATTCTCCCTCATAAATGTAATAATATCTCTTGACTTAACAATAATTGGAAATAAGAAAAATATCTAATAAAGTGATTTATTAATTATCACTTTAATAAATATCTTTCTTATTTCACTTATACGTAAGTCCATGTTATTATTTGCTCCATAAGTAATATTTATTAAGTGATTTATAATTTATCACTTAATAAAGATTAATTACATTGATAATATTCATTAAGTGATAAATTATAAATCACTTAATAAATATTATTTATTTATGAAAGAGATGCAAAACAAAATATTTGATCCATAATGCCCACGGAGTATTAGTAAGGAAGGAGAAATGTGAAAAGAAAGGCAAAAACACGCCTTAGTCTTGTCAAGCATATTAGGCTAAAATGAACCCCAAAATATTTCATTTCATCTTCTTGCTTGTCGCTGCTCTTGTATGTTGATTGCCGCCATGAGGGTTTTCTTGAGGAATTTGAGGAAACAACTTACAAATTTGTGCATAGGCAGGCCGAGTCTGGTAATTATTTGCATTCCCTGTATTAAAAAATTCATTTCAAGCTCTGCCTGATTTGATTGAAGGCCATATTTTGTTATTTTTTTGTGTCTTGTTGCTTAGAAACTTTGAATTGCATTTTGACACCATCATACCTGGAAGTCTACTGGGTTTTCTAGAAGCTTTCCTTGACAGAGATTTGATCATTTCATTGTCAGGCTGCCACGAGTAAGATTGAAAAGTTATTTTTTAACTCCATCAATGGCGGCCAATAACAATGACATTATCATTATTGCCTGCAACTTTCATTGATCAATTTCAAGCTCTATTTTGATTTTTGAAATAATCAACAACATGAGTATTCTTTGCATATTTTTTTCTAATACGTGGTCATTGTCATTGGCTTCTCTTTTATGATTATGAGGTCTTGACTGCTACGATTGTACCCATCACCGGTTTTGGTCATTTTCAACCTTGTTGCCTTGCTAAAAGTTGTGGCTTCCATTATCTCTGCATTTTATTATTACATGTGGTTACGAGGGTTTCATCCTTGTCTATGACTCTATGATATGTAATTTCCCTATTTTGCATTATAATTCTTTTAAGCATGGCTATCTTTGGGTGTGAAGATGACTGTGACTATAATTTCATGTTCATTGGGTTTGTTTCTTTCACTATCATCCCTGACTTGACTGTATCTTGATGACCAAATTCATATTCTTAATCTTTTTTAGTGACCAAATTCCTCCACCTTTGAGCACTCTTTATATCATTGTGCTTAAGTTTAAAAATGCTTCTCTAACACACTTTATGGCTACTTACTGTGATGAGAATCACTACTCCTTTGTGAGTGTGATCTAGCATTTTATCTTTGGCCCTAGGTCAAAACTATCTCTCATAATCCTTTAATTATATGCATGCCTACTATAATACCACTGCATTAATCTACATGCTCCTTGTGTGGTCCCTTGACATCTATTCATGAGGAAAGTTAATCGCTTATACTCTTCAACGACCATGAAATACCACACAATTTCCATAGTTTGTAATAATTACCTTGAACCTTTGACATCCACTGTAGCCTCCCTTCATTGACATTGCCATAGTTATCACATTATTGTCACAGGTCTACAATCATAACTATGATTTGTTCTTTGAGTGCTTCATGCTTGTGATGTCTTTAGATATTGACTGTATCTTGTCATGGGGCTTTTTGATCTGGTTAAGTTCTCTTTAACCCAAAGGTTGCTACAGTCATTCATAATAATAAAGAATGATGAAAAATGACCCCTAACTGCATTGCAAACCCTTTAGCACTGTCTAAATGTTGCAACCTTCTTACTGATTCACTTCATTCACACACTCTATCATCTTCATCCTTGATGGGGAAAGATGTTCCTTTACCTTAGCACTATCAAAAGGCTATTATTTCCTCTGTCTATATTGATCAATGCAAAGGCCTCCTTTTGCTGAAGTTGTTTCTCTTGCAATGTGTGCTTAACAGTGATGTGTTGCTATATGGTTGAGGCTCACTGCTCTTCTTTGTGATTGGACTATCCCATGGTTATTATGATATCTTTTGGCATGAAATAAATGATTATGTGATGACTGCAACCTCTCCTTTGTGATTATGAATACATACTTTTATATCACTAGCTTTCATTTGTGACTGCATTCATGATTTGTAGAGAAACACATCACTATCATTTATAAGTATCATTGTTTGGCTTTCCTTATGTCAGTATGGTTCCATTGGGTACAAACTTGTTATCTATAACAATGATCTCATGCCTCACTATTGTGAATGATGAGTTCTTGTCTAATGAAGCAATAGTGACTTACAAGCATGTTGGTCTCAACCCTTGTGAGAGCTTCATTTTACGAGCCACATGATGTAACTTATAATACTAGTGTGAACTTGTAAAGTATTTTAGTGATAATCATCAAACCTATAACTGCACAATGAATAAACATGTTAGGTAAAATAATGAAGTTCAGATTTTCATGGATATTGTTGATGGTTTTCTGCTTTTCTTTGATGCATGTGGTAACTGCATAACTGATTTGATGCCTTATGAAAGAAATTATGCATTTGTTGATGTTATATATGAACTGATTAGGCATCCTGAGCTCTAACACCATCCTTCTTATCTCTTGCAGGCACTTCTGGAGCAACAGAACATAAGGAGCATGACGATAAGTGACAACTCAGCCTTGGGGGTTCTTCATTCATGCAATGACAGATCCCTACTCTTTTTATATGCTTTCTTTCATAAATGTATAGTTTCTTTTCATAATGTATAAAATGAGCTATCCCACGGCTTGTGTGGGACACTATACTTTAGATATTCATGAATAAAGAAAGCAATTTTCTATGCAAAGTTGTATACCCTTCTTTCTTGTAAACACTTCATTGAACCCATTGCTTCAGTTGATAGCATATGTTACTTGTATGAGAACTTAGCATAATCAGATATGTACTTTTAATCTTTTAGTGCAAATGTTGTCCCAGCTCTACCTGATTGAGCATGAGGCAAAATTAGGTAACAAAACCTTTTTCCAGATACCTAGTAGCAATATGACCAATCTTTCCACATCTAAAGCACCTAACAGATAACATACCTTTGTATTTGTCGATGCCTTTCTTTAGTTTCCTTACAAAGTTTGCTTTCATCTCATCTGAGCTTTCATCTTCCGGATCTTCCTCAGAGGCTTTAAAGGCATACTCAGTCTTAGCTTTGTCTTTTCCAAACTTCCTTATCTCAAATGTTGATAGAGTAATATAAAGCTACTCTCTAGTAAACTTCTTCAGATCATAGGTTTCTTTAACAGTCGATATCTTGTCACTATAGCTTTCCGGTAAGGACATTAAAATTTTCTCAATTATGTCTTCATCTATCAAGGTGTCTCCAAGTTCTTTGATTTCATTTATCGCACTATCAACCTTCTGAAAATAGCTAGTTATGTGTTATCCTTCCATTTTCAAGTTCTCATATCTGCACTTAGCTGTTAGCTTCTTTGATAGTTTAACTTTGTCATTTCCTTCATAGATATCTCTCAACTTTTTCCAAACCTCGTAAGTAGTATTCAATGAAATAACCTTTGTCAATTTAGTCTTTGATAAAGCACTAAAGATAACATACCTTGCCTTTTCATTCTCTTCATAAGCTTGAATCTCACCTGGAGTGGTAAGACCATTTACAAGTTGAACATACTTAGTTTTCACTAATTTCTAAGTATTATATTCTAAAGAGATCAGGTAGCCTCTCATATTCACTTTCCAGAAACTATAGTCAAATCCTTCAAAGATAGGAATAGTCAATTTATGTGCCATCGGATCAGGATCTACCTTAAGAGGTTAAGCTCTTTTCCAAGGAACCAAAGCTCTGATACCAATTGTTGAATATCCGAGCAACTAAGAGGAGGGGTGAATCAATTAACAACTTAAATCAATTTCTTCTATTCCTTTGCACATCCAGAGTAACCAACAAAATTAATTAAGACAGATATAGCATGAAAACATAAACATGCAATAGATCACACAAAGAACACCAGATATGATGTTGAAAACCTAAGAAGGGAAAAACAACGGAAAATGTTAATTCTCAATATAAGACATCGATTAAGATGATTTTTACAAAGGGTGGCTCACTGCCCAGAAAAGGCTCGTTGTCGAAGGAATAAAGAAAGAAAGAAAGAAAGGTAATCCACCATTGCAACACAATCAGCAAAACCGGAACTACTTTGTGGTGCCTCAACACCAACACACTTCACATATTATCAACAAGCAAATCTTTCCTTTTCAATCTAGCATATCTTCCATAACAATGCCACGCTTTTCTCTACAATAGCTCATCTAGATCATCCTCATATATATGTTGTCTTCAGGAAACATAATCTTCTAGGCCGGCCAAGACAAAGATCTAAAAATAGGTCAACACTAAACATTCCAATGGTGGGAAGGAATGAGAAGTAGACCATACCACAACACACATCATCGGTCAGATCAACACATTACATGCATTACAAATTTTGGACCAAAACCATGGATCACATGCTACACCTATGCCATTTCTCATCCTTTAATTTTGGACTTAATCCAAACCCAAAAATCATTGCCCAATATAACAAAAATAAGGATGGGACCAAGATACACATGAATACAATCGATTATTGCCTTATCCGAAAAACATAGAAATCTGGATCACCATTAATTTAATCAATCCATGTTGAATATCAATAGAGACACACCATCCAAAGCACCAAGGATTCTAGGAACACGTCTTCTAGATCACCAACACCAAAACTATGTGTTGAGATTAATGACAACCACTATGCTGACATCAATGACAACCAATCATAATCAATAACATCACATTTGCAACAGAAACCTAATCCTAAAGATCTAGAAGACAAGCCAAAGAAGCTCAAGGATCTTGAAACATGGATTTGTAATTATTTGATGATGAACAATTTTATAATCCACAACATAATGCACAAGAATTTGACAATAAGTCCTTTACAACCACAAAAATTCAAGATCACATGTCTGATGCAAGGTTTAATAGATTTATTGAGACAATTTTGAGAAGAGACCATCAACAATTTTTCCACATGTTAATTTAAGATGGTGCAAGACTACCCCATGACTTTGATGTGACCAAAATCTTGGAAGAATATCCCAATCAAGGTAATGGTAATGATGGTGGACATAGATGTGAGCATACCGTGCCTAAGTCACCTTCATCCCTACTCCAAAACCTGAAGTGACTTATACTCATACCAATGATGCTAGACAAACTCATGAACAACCCCGTGCACATACTTTCCAAGGTCGAAGGAATACCAATGCTTATACTCAACAACAAGTGGGTACCCAATGTCATGATAATACCTATACCAGGAGACCACATTTCAGATTTGATGACCATACCCAAGATCATGCTTACAATACCAATTTTGCACATGATTATGACACATATACTCTCCCTAGACCTAGTGCACCTTATCATAATACCATGCCAAGTGACTCATACAATAACTACATTCCTCAACCACCCGAACACATATATGACCAATATCATCCTTACATGCAATATATCCCTACTCCTTTGGGTGGCTTAGGCATAGGGATAGCTCAAAGAGACAAAGTACCACCTAGCGGTGACTTGCAACAACAGATTAAGGAATTGCAACAACAAATGGCAAGTATGCAAACACCAATCAAGAATTACACGATTCATAAAATATGTCCTTATCCATTTGATAGAAGCAAGCCAATGCCACCTTTTCCTCCACATTTCGTGGTACCTAAGTTTGACAAATATAAAGGAAAAGGAGATCCCAAGGCACACATTAGAGAATTTTTCACAACTTTTATAGAATTGGCACAAGAGGATTCCTAATTGATGAGATTATTTCCACAAAGTTTAGGTGGACAAGTCATGGAATGGTTTTCACAACTATCATTTGGGATCAAGTCATGGGGTGAGTTGGCAAAAGCTAATATACAACATTGAATGCGAAGTATCGATGACCACCTTATATAAGACAAAATAGAAAAATGGATAATCTTTTGCATCATTTTTACAACGATGGAAAAGTTGTCTAGTCGATTCCCTTGTCACATTCCACAAAAGTATATGGTTAAGATGTTCACCCAAGATGTGAACAAAGACATTGGATATGACCTTCATAAAGCATGTTTATCTACATTCCAAGAAGTTATTGAAAATGGTTTATTTATTGAGAAAGGCACCATCAAGTTATTAAAAGAGAACAAAGATTAAGGAAATGGGAAAGAAAAACCACAATTTTTGAATAAGAACAAGAATATCGTTAATGATGGGTTTGTTGATGCAAATGTGGTTAAACCAATGATAAGCTTTCCCGATGCTAATTCATCTAATAATCAAGTAAATACACAAAGAGCACCAAGACCTCCAAGGAAGTACACACCTTTGGGAGAACCAATTGAAGTGCATTGAATAATTTGGTTGCCAATAAGCTCATAACAATACCAGATAAGGAAACATTTGAGCCAAAGGTAAAACCTTCATGGTGGAATGACAATAAGTTTTGCAAATATCACAAGATCAACATAAGGCTAGCAATTGTCATAAATTCAAGAATATCATTCAAGATCTTATTGATAATGGCGCAATAGAAGTGGATGGTCATACTTCCAATGAAGAGAATGCGATGTTCAAGGAACCATTTCCAAAACATGATAAGGAAAAGACCCCTAAAATAGACAATAATGCCAATTACACTAATGCGTCCTATGACTACATCGTCAACCATATTACCGAATTGAATAACCATGTGTCTACCAAAACCATAAAAGGCAAAGCCCCTGAATGCAATGTCACTTGTCGACGGGGTAAAGCTACTTTACAAGGTGCTACATCCAAAATGACTTCATCATCCAATAGCCAAAACGACCTTGCAGAGCAATTGGGAAAGACACCTACTCTTGTTTTGATTTTTGAATTTTTGTGCATTTCACCCTCACACAAAGTTATTTTGGACAAAATCTTCCAAGAGACATATGTCCCTACCGATCTACACATGAACCAGTTTCAAGCCATGGTGGACACCTTTCTACCCCTTATTTCCTTACATTTACCAAAGCAGATGATGCATCTCCATAACAACCACACAATGCACCACTTCACATTGAAGCTTTCCTCCATAAACATCTCATAAAATGAGTCTTGTTAGATGGAGGAGTAGATCTCCATATTTGTACTTTGAAAGTTATCTTAACATTGGGATTCTCTAAAAATGTCATGGAGTCCAAAAAGAAGATCACTATAAAGTCATATGATGATGAAGAACACTCTTCAAAAGGAACAACCACACTGCCTCTAAAAATTGGGTTGGTAACAAAGGATGTGATTTGCCAAGTACTTGATATTGATCTCACATACAATATACTTTTGGGATGACCTTGGATACATGCAATGGAAGTAGTGCCTTCAACTTATCATCAATGCATCAAGTTCCCACACAATATAACTAAAGTCACAGTCAAAGGTGATCCAAATCCATACATGTATTGAAATAATCTTTGACCAAGACCTGAAACAATAGTCCCCATAAATCAAGAAGCTAGTCCATCTTTAGCGTATATTGATCCAGAATCATTAGCAGCTTCCACTTCAAAGCAAGTAGAGCTCAAAGTGAAATTTAAGGATAAAGATGTGAGAGAATATAATCTAAATCAAACCATGTATGTAAGGAAATTAATGGACTCTCCCAAGATCTATGGTCGACCACATCCTTCAAAACAGATATCAACAATCATAATAAAATGGGATCAACCATTTTTCAGAACATGGGGTGAAATGCAAGAAGAATATATCTACAAGATGCTTTACAAAGAATCAGAAGAACAACCTAACCAAGATTACGTCACAATACCAATTGAAAATTATGGAAAAGGTTTCAAGTTTTTACAAAATATGGGATATGATGGAAAAGGTCCTCTTGGCCTACAAAAGAAAGGCATTGTGGAACCATTACAACCTGAATTAGTACCCAAGAAATAAAGAACTAAAGGACTTGGTTTCACACCATTAAGATTACGTGCTCTTGATTCTCAAGCAACATTGCTAATTACTTATCCCACTTCCACCAATGACCAACAAAAGGAAAACATTATTCTACATATTCAAATGTATGGGAATGGGGTTTTGATAAATCGTCTAGTGACCATGAGCGTATAAAAACCTTCAAAGAACTTGTTGAAACCACTAAGGAAGAAAAATTGAGAGAACTATTCATAGTTGGTCAAGTGACATCATCAAATTCTACATCTCAAGATAAGAAAGATAGTGGTGAGGAGTGGATAAAGACCTTTTGGGATCTCGAACCCTCTACGTTTTGATGCCTTGGGTGAAAACCATGAAAAGTGAGAACTCTTGTTGCTTAGTGTCCTTCTAGTGATGATTTAGATTCTCTTACAATCGAGACTGATGGGGAGAGTACCAACGATGACCCCAAAGATTTCATTGACATACCTAAAGACTATTTTGTCTTTACCCTTACACCTGTTGACTTTGAACATATCGATTACCTTCCCCTCATTCACCCTCAACTCATTGACTGGGACCAAGAAGGACCTCCACAACTTGACACATTCCAAAATGATGAGGCCTTCATTGATTATCTTGTCATAAGGGATGATCTCCCTCTTAGGGACCATAAAGAAGGATACGCCATTGAACTCAACAGCGTGGTGTACATTGGAAAAGGGTGCCAAACCTTCCAGTGACAAAAATATTAAAATAAACACAAATAATGGGTCTTTTAGTGAAAATCCCACAGTGGAGCTTTCTGATCCCAAAAAAGTAAAAAGAAAGGATGCATCTGATGGTGAAAATCTCTCTAAGGTGCCATATGATGAAAGGTTTGACACCCCCCATCCCCATGATTTAATATCAAGAGAAGTTATCTATGTTGATCGAAGAGATCATAGAAACAAACATTGGGACAAAAGAAGTATCGCACAACTTTTTCCTTGCAAAATCATTGACACAAATTGAGAAGCCAAAGTTCACAAAGTTTTTCACAAAAAGACAAATAAATTTTGCATGATCATATGTGGATATGCCTAGACTAGATCCTAACTTGGTTATACATCATTTGACAGTTACTCCTAGGGCCAAACCAATTAAATAGAAAATGTGAAAGATGCATTCGTAGGTGGCATTAATAGTGAAGGTCGAGCTTGAAAAGTTGTTAGATGTTGGCTTCATTAGACCAATTGATTATCCCAAATGGATTTTCAATCTTATGCCTGTCAGCAAACCAAATGGCAACATAACAATATGTACCGATTTTAGAGACAAACAAGGCTTGTCCCAAGGATGACTTCTGATTACCAAATATCGATTTAATCATTGATCTTAAAGCAGGTCATGCAATGTTATCACTTATGGATGGATTCTCTAGCTACAACCAAATCAATATAGAACCTAAAGATCAACACGAGACATCATTCATATGTTTGTGGTGTATCTTTTGTTGGAACACCATGCCCTTTGGATTGAAGAACATTTGGATGTTTTAGCAGTGGTTTTTTATCGCGTGGAAAAATATAAAGTTAAATTAAATCCCAAGAAATGTGTCTTTGAAGTGACCTCAAGGAAACTCTGAGGATAAATAGTATTGCAACGAGGCATCAAAGTAGATCTAGGAAAAGGTCTTCGGACATGTAGTGTCGCAGTTAAAACACTTTGTTGGTGAAGCGGCCATCAAGGTTCAAATCCCTGCTGGGCCATTGTGCTCGCAAGGCCTTGTGCATTCGCTGGGTCGTTGTGCTCGTGGATTTGAACAAGTGAAGTGTGGGGATGAGGTCCCCCGTTTGTGGTCTCACTGGTTCATAGCTCCAGGTCAAAAGCATTCACGTGGAGCCGGTGGGCGTGTCGTGCCAGCGTCACCGGTCACGTTAAAAAGTTTACCAGGCATAGTTTTAAAAAAAAAAAAAAAGTAGATCCAGGAAAAGTCAGAGCCATTCTGGAAATGCAACCCCCTACGAATATCAATTAACTAATATCATTGCAAGGAAGGCTCCAATCAATTCGCAAATTCATAGCATAACTCACAGATAAGTGTCATTTGTTTCAACATTTGCTTCACAAGAATATCAGTTTAAGTGGGATAACAAATGCCAACAAGCTTTTCAATTGCTTAAAAACTATCTCTTGAATCTACCAATTCTTATGCGACTAATTCAAGGAAAAATGTTGCTACCATACATACCAGCAACAACAACAACACTAGGGACACTCTTGGCACAACATGACTGTGAAGGAAAAGAACAAGCCATCTACTACATCAGTTACACACTAGTAGGATATGATCTTAATTACACTCCAATTGAGCATGTGTTTCATGTCATAGTTTTTCCTTTGCATAAATTGTGTCATTACATGCTAACTCACAAAACAAAGCTCGTAGCAAGAATTAATCCACTCAAGTATCTACTCAACAAAGCAACTCTCATAGGTAGTGTGGCTAAGTGGGTAATGATGTTAAGTGAATTTGACATTAAGTATGTTGATAGAAAATTTATCAAAGGATAAGTCATTGCAGACCAACTTGTAGACGCAACAATGATCAACAACTCTCCTCTTGTATCAAATTTTTTGGATGAATCCATCTTCATAGTGACAACATCAAGATTATGGCAACTATATTTTGATGGATCCTTCATACAACATGGAGTAAAAGCAGGCATACCATTCATCACACCTCAAGGGTATTTTATTCCTAAGTCATATCATCTATCCTTCCCTTGTACGAACAATATTATAGAATATGAGCATTGACTATAGGTTTACAAATTGCAGTTCAGTGGAAGATCCAAGAGCTTCATGTTTTTGGGGACTCTCAACTTGTAATTCATCAAACAAATGATGATTATCAAACCAAAGATGAGAAACTAATGCCTTACAAGGAAATGGTAGATGACTTCAAGAAGTACTTCACAAAGATAGTCTTTGAGCAAATTCCAAGAGAGGACAACTGAGCTGCAGATGCCATGGCTATTATTTCCTCCTTGATCAACACGCCACAAAACATGACCCATTGTGAGTTCTTGGTGGATAATCTTTTGGTCCCTGCATATGAGATCACTCCATCTGAATTAATGTGTTATTGGTCCATGTAGAAACCTAAAATTGCCCTGTCATAATTAAATAAATATTTTTATTTATTTAATTATATTTATCGTAAGCCTTCTATTAATTAAATATTTATTTAATTAATTCACTTATATTCTTTTAGCCTTTCCCTATTTAAATAAATATTTTTATTTATTTAAATTATCTTTTCCCTAAATTAAATAAATATTTTATTTATTTAATTGGTCCCACTTCTTCTATTAATTAAATAAATCTTTATTTATTTAATTAATTCATTATCTTTTTCACTTTATGACACGTGTCATTTATCTCTTAATTTATCTTACCTACCTCCTTCATGTTTTATTATTTCCTCTATCTACCCTTTAATCCTAGCCGGCCATTTATCTTTTCACCTCTTAATCCTATCCCTCCATTTTCTAAAGTGTCTTCTATATAAGAGGATACTCTCTTCCTTTCACAATCCTAATCAACTATCTAATCCTAATCTATCTATCAAGCCTTCAAGCGATCAAGTGACTTTACAACCATAATTTTGTTCTTTGCTGAGCTCTTGTGCACATACAAAATCTGAGAGCAAATATATCAAACAAGATCAATGGACATAGGAGACAACGGAGATCAATCCCTACTTGGGATGTGAATGGTTTCAGGTTTTCTATGTCTACGTCAGTTATTCTCGCATCTATGAGAACAGAATCACGTATGTATTTTTTTGTGCGACCGTGCATTTTAAAACCACATTTGTGTTCTTTCTGCTGCGTTTGTATCAGATCGCCACATTTGTGACGATTTTCACTATGTTTCTATTTTATTTTTGTGTTTGTGTTTGCATCCAAGTTTGCCTACTTCCACGTTTGTGTTGGCTCTATTCGCGTATGGGGAAAGTATAAATGTGTTTCTGTTTCTGCATTTTTCCAATTTTAGTTTTCATCCTTTCATTTTAAGGTTTTAGATTTGGTTCCTACCCTAACCCTTTGTTTGGACTAACAAAGTGGTGCAGCTGTTTAAAGAGCAAAAACGTGTTGTTGAAGGCCCCCTTTTCACATTTTGATTTGGATATTTCTAAAATTAACCTAACAAGTATGTTTGCAAGTGGGGGTGATTATCAAAACTACTAACCATTTTGTTGCAGGGGTAATTGTGTGTGTGTGTGTGTCTTTACATTTCAATTCATGGTTTAATTAGGCTCACACATTTTCATTGACCTTTTTCTTTGTTTGAATGAGGGTTAACGAACTTGTTTGAAGTGTTTGGTGGCTTTAGCACATTTTATGTTCAACCCTAAAGGTGATAGAAAAAGTATATTCTCCCCTTGCCTTCCATTGGACCTTGGGTGTAAGAGAAATTGTTATTGTCTTTTACAGGGTCTGCCTCCCATCTTGTGAGAGGGAATGACCCAAGCGGTAATGGGCTAAGGCCAAGTCACCTCTTAGATGCAATATTAAATATGTGGGATGAAAGTCTTCACGACAGGTGCTAATTCCCTACCTACGCCTACTTCCTTAATACCTATGTTCTATAGGAAGGAAGCCTCCCAAGGGAGAGAGCATATATGGATGCCCAAAAGAGACTCTTGTACTAAAATCCTTTTGTTTTAGAGGCCAAAATCCCTACATTTGATGTTTCAAGGTGTGTGATTCATACCCCATAGAAACCCGTCATATACCCTTTCATGTTAAGATAGGAATCCCTCAATTAATCTTTGGTCTTTCGGGTAAGATAATCTGGTATGCCCAAGAAGTGAGTGTCATGGAGGGGGAGCCAATGCTATCAGAATCTCTAGTTGGCCGCTTGTTTGAGGTATCTCTATGTCGCAGGGGCCCCATTGAATGATTTCTCTCTAGCTTAGGATTGTGCATGTTTTTAAGTGTTTTCAAAATTGAACAACAAAAACTTTGACAAAACACCTTCAGACATTGTGTCTTCATTGTTTGATATGTTTTCTTTCCAATAGACAATCAACATTGAGATCTCGTCACATTCAACTTTTGTAAAATTTGAGATAGATTATAAAAAAATTCCATAAACATGTCTATGTCAATTTAAACCATGTCTGTGATTGAAAAATGTGTATGTGCAAGACAGAAATGTGTCTGTGTTTCAGAATTTAAGCAAATTGTCAAACCCCAGAAAAACGCGTCTGTGACAAATGAAACTACTTCTGTGTCCAAAAATTGTTTGTATTCAACATAATCACGTATTTGATCATTCAAAAACTCATAGAATATTGTATAAATTGGTTAAAATGCGTCTGTGTTCTAAAACAGGCATTTGCACAACATATTACCATGTCTGAGTTGTCTAAATGATATTTGTGAAAGCAACAACTATCGACAGTGGGAAAACACATCTGTGCAGGGTAGCACCGCGTCTGTGTTTTACAAAATTAGAAATTATCATTATCAATGAGAAAACAAGCTTGTGTTTTGATATCAAAAGTGGTGCAGGAGCACCTTCAAATCAAACCATCACTCATGGTATGCCATGAGTATAAAGATGTAATTATTTGTTTAGATGTGTTAAGGTCCTATGGACCATTTTGAACTTTTGTTTTGTAATAAGACCCCTTTTGTAAGGCCATTGACATGTTCGGTACTTATAAGCCTACATGGTCAAATCTGGTCATTAGGGTCAAGAATGAATAGGACTAGGTGTTTTGAGTCTTGTTGAGTCATTTTGGACCTTTTGAAGTCCAATTGACAACTTTGTTCATGTTTTGATGTTGTGTGACAAAGATGTCACAAAATTGGCAAAGTTGTCAAGAGCAACTTTTGTGTCTTGGCCAACTACTCCTCCCAACAGTCACAAACTTTCAAAATTCAATCGAGAGAGTTAGTTGACACCTATATAAGGCCTGGGAGGCCAAAGACATGCAATGAAGTTGGAGATTAATTCTGAAGTGAATGAAAACACACATTTTTCCTACAATTTCACGTTCTTTGTGCAATTCTTGTAGTATCATCATATTAGGAATGCATTAATTTATTCATGAATACATAATAAGATGTGCTAGAGTCCTTTTGGCTTTGATTGCATTCATTTTGGTGTGGTTTGAAGTGTTTGGTGGACAAATTTGCATTACTAGGTTTGCAATCCTCTCTTTGCCTGGGATTTTGCATTCAAATGCCTCTAACTTGATTCTCCCCTGTGGAAAACTGTCGGCCCTGGGGGGAAGGCAAGTTAAAAGGATGTATTTTAAGATTCTTAAGGCCTTTTGTAGGAAAGTATGGTTAGGATTGAGAAAGTATTGACCCTAGTTGGGCATCCTCATGTGACCGACTTATGTTTAAGAGCATTTTGGTGCATACAGTGCAGATTTAGGATGGATCAATCACACCAATGATTGAATTGGTTTTTGTGGAGTAGGGTAGCACTTCCAAAACCATAACCTTGTTTGGGCAAATCCTCGGTGGTGCACTTCCTTTGTAAACCTATCCAATTAGGCCAATAGACCTAAAAGGACCAATTTGGGGTTCAGAAATTTGTCTTGAGGGTTGGAGCCTAGAACCTTGAAGTCTTGAAGAACTCCCAAAAGGTAATCAAAACATCCATTTGTTTGGGAAGTCCTTTGTGAGTTTGGAAAGTTAGAGCCTAAAAACCAATTAGGTCGACCTAATGCAATTAGGCCTCCCTCACTAGCTGATCTTGAACAATCATGGTTATGGGAATCAAAGGTTACTGAAAATTGTTGAATTGGTGTATTTGCATGGTGGAGAAGCCCTCTGATCCATTCTATCAGTTGGTGAGTTCATTTCATGTACTTAGTAGTACCCTAGTCTTTTGGGTGTAGGCTTAAGGGATCAATGAAATAGATCATGTTACACAAATAATGTGTCATGTTTGTTCCTTGCTTTGAGTGGTCCCTAAACAAAGCCTTCAGAGAATAAAGAGTCTAAGAATACAAGTGGTTGTTTAAGTTTTTAGGGTGTATAAGGCCTAGTGTGTGGGTTTAGGCCTAACAACATCAAATTTCCATGTTGGTTGTGTATCATAGTGGTATCAGAGCAGGGAGTTGGTCTTTGGAAGTTGATATAGTTGTGGTACATGTCATAAGGATATGGAGAGGAGGACCAAACAATGCCTCTTAAGGGGAATGCCGATATAACCAGTGGACTCCAAGAATTCAAGGAGAAAAATAAGAAGTTAAAGGATGAGATGGAAAAGTTGAAAGCGAAGAAGAAGGGAAAAGGAGATGAATCTGATGAAAAGGAAGAAGGGGATGAGGGAGAAGCCCCTGTGCGAGAGAAGGTTCCTGCAAAACAGAAGTATCTTATAGAGGCCCTTAAGTCAGTTGGAAGGAAGGCTACCGATGGCAAGAATGAGATCCGCGTTTCCAATGGTAAGATGGATTCTGATGAGGTGATGGACTGGATAGAAACCTTGAACAACCATTTTGAATGTGAGGAGGTTCCTGAGAACCAGAAGGTGAAGATTTCCAAGTCCAAGTTGAGAGGATTAACCCTCACTTAGTGGAATTACATTCAAGGAGAAAGAGTGAAAGAGGGAAGGGGAATGCTTTCCTCTTGGAGTAGAATGGCTGCAAAGATCAAGAAGGTCTATGTGCCCATTGATTATGAGGTATAGCTACACAGGAAAAGACAAAATATGAAGCAGAGAGACATGGATGTCAGCACATATACTAAGGAGTTTCATAGACTAAGCCTTAGATCAAAGCAACATGAAGGAGAAGAACAGAAAGTTGTTGGATACCTCAATGGTTTCAGGATGAATATACAAGATGAATTGAACCAATTAGGCCCTAAGATAGTACACAAGTTAAAACTAATAAGTATCCCCCATCCTTACCAATATAAAGTATCATGGCTAACAAGTAATCAACAAACATTAGTGAATGAGCAGGTATTGGGTAGATTTTTCAATAAGAGAATACAAAGACAAGGTTTTTTGTGACATGGTAGACATGGATGCATTCCACCTACTGCTAGGTCACCCTTTGCAATATGACCTAGAGGCCCAACATGATGGCAAAAATAACACATACACAATTCACAAAGATGGTGCTAAATAAACCATGAAACCCCTACCGGATCAAAGGCCTGATCAATCAAAAGAAGCCACTATCATACTGATAGGAGATAAATAAATGTTGCAGACCATGAAAGAGGCTAGTGATATAGGGTATGCTATGATAATAAAACCTAAAGACAAGGAGGAGTCATGAGACAAATAGAGGGAAGTCCATAAACAAGTCCAAGGACTCTTAAACAAATGCAGTGGGGTAGTTGCAAAAGACTTACCCAATGCCCTCCCTCCCATCAGAGATATCAGTCACCAAATTGACTTGATACCAGGAGAATCCCTACCTAATAAAGTTGCTTATAGGATGACACCTTCTCAAAATACAGAGATTTCCAAACAAATCCAAGAACTGTTGGACAAGGGACTCATAAAGTAAAGTCTCAGTCCCAACGCAGTACCTACTGTCCTAGCCCCAAAGAAGGATGGCACATGGAGGTTATGCACTAACTCAAGGGCAATAAACAAGATTACCATCAGGTATAGGTTTCCAATGCCCCAGATAGATGACCTACTAGATCAGTCAAGAGAAGCATGCTACTTCTCTAAGATAGACCTTAAATCGGGATATCACCAAATTAGGATCAGACCAGGAGATGAATGGAAAATGACTTTTAAGACAAATGAAGGTCTTTATGAATAGCTTGTAATGCCCCAAACACATTCATGAGACTCATGAATGAGGTCTTACATGATTTTATTGGTAGGTTTATTGTTGTCTATTTGGATGATATTCTCGTGTACAACATGTCTAAGGAGGAGCATTTGGAGCACCTAAATCAGGTTTTGAGAAGACTTCATGAGAACAAGTTGACGATCAACTTGGACAAATATACCTTCATGCAGGAGGAGCTCACTTACCTTGGGTTTTTCATCTCCCAAGGCTCACTAAATATGGACCCTTCAAAGGTAGAAGTCATCATCAATTGGCCAATCCCTAAGACACCAGGTGATGTCAAAAGTTTTCATGGGCTAGCTACATTTTATAAAAAATTCATTAAGAATTTCAGTCAAATATGTGCCCCAATCCTTGATACAATCAAAGGAGTTAAGAAGATAAGATTTTCATGCATAGAAGAAGCCAATAAGGCATTTGAATACTTGAAGTCTAGGGTAGCACAATTCCCAATTCTTGTTATCCCTGACTTAAACAAATTATTTACTATTGAAACTGATGCTAGCAACTTGACAATAAGGACAGTGCTCAGTCAGGAGGGTAGACCTGTGGCATTTTTCTCTGAAAAACTCAATGAGGCCAAGAAGAAGTACTCTACCTATGACCTAGAGCTCTATGCCATGGTCCAACCACTCAAGAAATAGAGACATTATCTCCTTCCCAAAGAATTTATTATCTACACAAACAACCATGCTCTAAGTTATCTTAATGACCAAGCAAAACTTAGTTGCAAAACTATGAAATGGGTAGAGAAAATCCAAGCCTATACCATCACCATAAAACACAAAAAGAGACAAGCAAAAAAAGTGGCAGATGCCCTCAGCAGGAGAATTGCATTAGTACAGGAGATTCAACTCCAAAGCATAGGAGTGGATTCCTTGAAGGATCTTTATGATAGTGATTCAGACTTTGGTGAAGCCTATAAGGTTTGTTCACAATTTGAAGATGCCTACCACACTGATTTCTCAGACTTTTTGTTGCAGAATGGTCTACTTTTCAAAGGAGGACAACTTTGCATCCCTAAATGCTCAATGAGACATAATATCATCAAGGAGAAGCATTGCGGTAGCATGAGTGGCCACTTTGGCCTTGACAAGACATTGGAGATGGCAAGAAGATACTACTATTGGCCTAAAATGCAAAATGATATCAGGAAATATGTTGAATCTTGTGTTATCTGTCAAAGAGAAAAGGGTGTGTCAACAAATGTAGGTCTTTATCAACCCCTACCTATTCCCACCAAACCACGGGAAAGTATTAGCATGGACTTTGTAATGGGTCTCCCAAGGATGAAATAAGGTTATAATAATTTTTTTGTTGTTGTAGATGTTAGACACAATGCACCACTGAGAGGGGAGTGAATCAGTGGTTCTAAAACTTTTCCCTTTAACTATCCTTATGAAAGTAAACCGATTAACATATCTAGTTGAATGCAGACTTATCGGTTAGTGAGGATACTAAACACAAATGCATTCACACAAAGGGACATCACATAACACTAGTATGTACGAGGAAAACCCAAGATGGGAAAAACCTCGGTGAGAATGGTGTCAAAGTCTACTGCTCCAATCCAGCCTCACAATGAAATTGGTTACAATGTTTAGGGCACCAACCCAAGGAGCTACAACCCTTGATTTAAGGCATGAACTCAAGGAGCACCAACCCAAGTAACACCAACCCCTGACTTGTTTATGGGCTACAACCCAAAGGAGCTACAACCCCTGCACCAAGCTACAACTCAGTGATCTTAATGATAACTTCAAATACAAAATTAGTCATACTGTTACAATTGAATCTTGTAACCATTTCATATACCTCACTATGTCGATGACTCTATTGCACCGGTTCACTCATTTGTTGCTCTCATCTATTGCTGCATTGCCCATAAACTCTACTAGTTCACCTCTACTCTTCTTCTCCTCTATTGGATCTCCTCCTCACTGTTATTCTCTTCAATCCTCTCAATTATCTTCCTGTTAGTACAAGAACCTACCAGTTATCTCCTCAGATCCATTCTAGTTGTTGTACCGATTGCTCAAACCATACCGGTTAACCCTCTATTAAACCCTATCCCCAGTATAACCTTCGCTCCATCAGTCACTGTTCTCTTCTACTATTTTCACTCTGACTAATCTAACTATCTCATGCAACACTCAATCACTTCAAAACATCTCTATCTTCTTCTCTTCAGCAGCAATCTTCAATGATTTTGGCTTCCTTATTTATAGCCTAGTTTTCCCGCCAAAAGCCAATTCAAATCACAGGTGGTTAGGTTTTCCTCATCAACCTCGAGGCAAACCAAATCCAATCTGATCTTATCTGATCTGATCACCCAAACAATTGTTTGCACATCACAGCCATTAACGTGTCTTCCAATACACGTTTTCTAAACTTATCAACCACGGTCCTGTATCTTGACTTGCATATGTCAAAATTCCATTAATATTTTTGTTGTTTCCTTCTTGAGGTCTTCTCATAATCTGATTTTCTTGCTTCAATTCAAGTGCCAACAACTCCCTAATTTTTCTCTGTCATTCATTCTTCCTTGAGCCGCACTCCTCTGATCCGATCCATAAACATATGATCCATATTAAATGTACACCTATAGAAACACCTATCCCTACACGACACTTCACCAACCTCTACCAGGTTGCCACTTCATCTCTACGCGACATGCACATCGACCTCCACCTCTGCTAGATCATTTGTGTCGGTATGAACAGGATCATCGACCAACCATTCAATCAGTTCTTCTTTTCTGTCAGTTTACTAACCTTGTCGGTATCTCACAATTTATCGGTTAACCTTCATGTTTGCCCTTTGCTGAACTATTGGTGGAATACCTTAACCGGTCGCCAAACATGTCTATCCATAACATGGTCATTCTCATCAGCTAGGAAGTCTTCTACATCTATACCTTGTCCATATTATCGGTAGACTTACATACCAATAAACACTCTTGATGACACCATGTCATCAACCTTCAATAGACTCCATCTTTAGTCGGGACATTTTCCTCGGTCTGAATCTTCTCAGTCTTGCCTTCTCCCTGACCAGATCAGATCATATCTCAACTAGTTTGTCAGAGTGACAAACCCATCACTCTTCATCTGCACCGGCATCCCAACAAGCCCTTTTTGTCTGTTTAGTGCATAACCCTGATTTCATGTACTTGAGGCATTCCTTTGATTCACCAGTAGATTCGGTATGAGCCTTCAAACACTTGCTTTTACCTCTTCTTCCTTATCTCATAGAACTATGATGCACAATTATGCATAATAGGAGATAAGCTCCACTTACCGGTGATAGTGGATCCTTGTCATCTGCATCCTGCAATGCACTTATGTGGCTTCCCTATTTGTGCAGCATGTCTTCAAACAGGCACATGTGATCCAGTGTAGGCACAGTTATTGTCAGTCATCTCTTCAAATGGTGAATGCATCTCTATCTGGTGGGAGTCCTGTTGTTCTGCAACCTCACAGCATACCAGTGACTTGCTCATCCTTCTCCTCCGGTGTTGATGTGATTTAGGTAACATTCTTCCTCTTTATTACTAACAACATCAAAGCATCCTACTCATTGTCAACACTTCACCTATCAGTTAACATACTTTCCTTACCGGTGATATATTGTACTGGTAACCTTACCCTTTCATCCACACAAGTCAAACACTAACTTGTGTATCGATGACTGCAATGGTCATTCCTCTGAATGACATTCTCTCTCTTATCTTACAAGTGATCTGCAACACAATGTGATATCAAAGATATCTCATCATGTACTCCTCCAAGACAGTGTTGCACAAATATCTATGATATCGATAGTCATCCCATACCGGTTGACATCAATGACAACACAATGCCAACAATCTCCCCCTTTGGCATTGATGTCAACTCATGTAGTATCTAGCATACTACAAAATCTTTCTCTCCCTATCTATAGTCCTATGTAGTATGTTGTATACTACAGAATCCTTCTTCCCCTTTGACAACAATGGCAAAGGGCACTGTCAGGATATCATTCCTCCTAGTATTTATCGGTCACTGACAAAACTCTTTCTCCCCCTTTATCGTCATTGGATGTATCTCCTCCTTTGATACTTCTTGTTACATCTTCTCAAGTCACAGTTATTGAGATGGAGGACTCAACCATCAACTGACACCAATTGAGCAAGCAATCTGATAATAATTGTTAAATTACTCAATTGCAGAAGGAAGTGTCAGTGAATACTCACCTGCCGGTCAACCTGCATCACCTCTTGTTTGATCCCAAATTTCTTTAGAATCAAATGTGATTGTACTATGAATACAACCAACCAAATGACAAGAAGATACCCATAAACATGAAATTCTCCTGTGTATTCCTATTGCAATTTCCAACATCTGCAGTTTGGGCAGTCAGTAACCTTACAAGTTCAAGTATGTCGGCTCTACATCATAAGCACTTCAACTCCCACTTAGTTATACATCTCAGGTCCTTAGTTCCTATCAAGTTCAATACCAGGGCACCAATAATCTCCATATATCAATTAAGTTGTGCAACTGTGATCCTCTGCAAATCTTTCAGCTCCATTATTTTAGCACAACCTATGACATGATCCTGAATCTACACAATGACATCATCATGCCATAAATTAAACCGGTTAGCCCAAAAACATGCATGTCTGCATGATCAACCATATCACTTGTGCATTGAATGCACAGTGCCAATCCATGGTCTTCTTCCTCCATACTTGCTTGATCTCATTCTTCTTACCATTTTCTGACTTGGGAGCAGGTCTTACCATCTTCTGCTGATGGGTCTTTTCTTTTCTGGGAAATGTACCACAACTAGAAATAGTGCTATCATAGCACACAACATCCATCCCAACCTCATGATTTGGGAACCTTCTATTGTACCAATTTTCTCTTCCTCTTCTGATCATTCCATTGTGGTTGGTTATCGGTTTCCTTGGATACCTTGATTTTTCAAGAACATTTCTCCTCTCGTTCCAAGCAGGTCTATGTTGCTCATATCCCCTGTAACTACTCTCAGACTAAGCATGGTTGTTCCACTGGTTCCCATAGGAATGTATACTCTTCTTCCTGCATTCATAACTTTTATGGCCTAATCCATTGCAGTTTTAACACACAACATTTACATTATTAGGAATAGCCAATGGATTATTTCTAGCATAACCAGGAGAGGGGACATGCATGTATCTACTCCTGGATACATTTACTCATATGCATGATGCCTATGAGAACCTAGATTATTCCTTCTAGATCTCCTTCTACATTCTTTTGCCCTATGGCCATAAGAATTACATGTAAAGCAATAACTGGTAAAGGATGGCATATGACTTACAAATTTATTCTGCCATGCATGAGAAGATATTACCAGTCTAGCATGTCTATTTCTACTTCTTTGACGATAGATCCTTGATTGTCCATTCTGTGCAACCCTTCCTTCTAGTCTCTTCTTCTCCCATACTTGCTTTGTCCTATGGGAGGTAGCATTCCTTTGTCCTCTAGCAGTAGGAGGTCTTCTTTGCTACTTTTTCATTTTCCTACTTCCAATGAAGCTGTCTTCTCCCATCTTCCCTTTACCTTTGGGATTTGCATTGTTCCTCCTTGTAGCACCGGTCTTCATTCTTGTCTGCAAGTCTTCACCGGTTGTATTTAGGTCAACCTTCTTCTGAGGAGCATTTCTAACTGTGAAGGTTTGTCCCTTGTTTTCTCCATTTGAGGAGACAAACTGAATGTCATTGTGAGGGACATTCTTGTTGGTGGAGCATTCACTGGCACCACTTCCTAAACCTTCAGTGTCCTTGGCATGTTTTTGCTTCTTCAACATCTTGTCCAAGGTATCACTGATGCCATCAAACTGGATTCTTACCTTGAGCTCATCCTAACACTTCTCAAGGTCATTTCAGAGAATCTCCATTTCTCCAAGAAGCTGTTGATATTCTTCATTTTTTACTTCTAGCCTATATGCTAGATCTTCACACCGACACCCCTTGGTGTCTTCTTTTTGAGTCTTCAACTCTGAGATAAATTTCTCATATTCTTCAAGGCATTTTACCAACTGGTTTTGATCCATTATGGTAGCATTCTTGAATAGCTTGTATTCATTCCTTAATCTTCTGAGTTGTTCAAGTGCATTTACAAGCTCTCCTTCAAGATCAACTTCTTATTCACCTTCACTATCAAATAAATCTAGATGGCTAGATCTATCTGCCTTATCTCCTTCTTCTTCATCTTCTTCATTATCATTGCCAAACACATCATACCGATGAGATCTAGCTGCATTAACCTCTCTTGATGTGTGATTCTCAATATTTGTCTCATGGTCCATGAAGAGATGAGTCTCCTCATCACCATTGCTATTGCAACACTCTAATATGCCTTTGTCATATGTACATGTGTTTGTTGCATTGTTCTTCTCACTCTCACAAATTGATCCAATGGTGCAGGGTTCATTTCCATAAATATTCTTGAGTCTATTCTATAGACTCTTTGTTGATCTGCACATATCCACTTGTGAGGAAACATCACCGGTGAGCCCACCGAATATAGCCTTAATGGCTTCTTCATTGCACATGCATTTCCTTTCTTCTTCAGAGCTGGTGGGAGGACATACATTCCTAGGAAAGCCATTAACTACTGACATCCATACATCAAACCCTAGAGAGGACAAGTAGACTTCCATTCTACAACTCTAGATGGAATAGTTTGAACCAGCAAAAACTAGAGCAGGGATTGATACTAAACAAACCATTGTGTCCTAGACAGGATCTACCCAAGTGAGAGAAAGCTTGATAAACAACGTACCCAAGCTCTAATACCAATTGTTAGACACAATGCACCACTGAGAGGGGGGTGAATAAGTGGTTCTCAAACTTTTCCCTTTAACTATCCTTATGAAAGAAACCAATTAACAGATCTAGTTGAATGCAAAATTATCGGTTAGTGAGGAGACTAGACACATATGCATTCACACAAAGGGACACACATAACACAAGTATGTACGAGGAAAACTAAAGATGGGAAAAAACTCGGTGAGAAATGTTGTTGGAGTCTATTGCTCCAATCTAGCCTCACAATGAAATCTGTTACAATGTTTAGGGCACCAACCTAAGGAGCTACAACCCCTGATTTAGGGCATGAACCCCTAACTTGTTTATGGGCTACAACCCAAAGGAGATACAACCCCTGCACCGAGCTATAACTCAGTGATCTCAATGATAACTTCAAATACAAAATTAGTCATACTGTTAAACTCTACTATTCTTTTGCTATATTGGATCTCCTCCTCACTGCTCTTCTCTTCAGTCCTCTCAACTATCTTTATGTTGGTACAAGCACCTACTGATTATCTCCTCAAATACATTCTAGTTGTTGTACCAGTTTTTCAAACCATACCGGTTAACCCTCTATTAAACCCTATCACCGATTTAACCTTCGCTCCCTCAGTCGCTATTCTCTTCTATTATTTTCACTCTGACTGATTTAAATATCTCATGCAACACTCAATCACTTCGCAACATCTCTATCTTCTTCTCTTCATCAACAACCTTCAATGATTTTGGCTTCCTTATTTATAACTTGGTTTTCCCACCAAAAGCCAATTCAAATCATAATCGGTTAGGGTTTCCTCATCAACCTCGAGGCAAACCAAATCCAATCATAACTTATCTTATCTAATCACCCAGACAATTGTTTGCACATCACATCCATTAATGTGCCTTCCAGTACACGTTTTCTAAACTTAGCAACCACGGTCCTGTATCTTGACTTACATATGTCAAAACGCTATTAATATTTATGTTGTTTCCTTCTCCAAGTCTTCTCACAATCTGATTTTCTTGCTTCGATTCAGGTGCCAAAAACTCCCTGATTTTTCTTTGTTGTTCATTCTTCCTCAAGCCACACTCCTCTGATCCGATCCACAAATCACGAGATCCATATTAAATGCACACTTGTAGAAACACCTATCCCTACACAACACTTCACCGACCTCTACGAGCTTTCCACTTCATCTCTACGTGGCATCCATGTTGACCTCCACCTCTGCTAGATCATTTTTGTCGGTATGAACAAGGTCATCAACCAGCCACTCAACCGGTTCTTCTTTTTTGCCAGTTTACTAATCTTGCCAGTATCTCACACTTTATCGATTAACTTTCATGTCTACCCTTTGCTGAACTTTCGGTGGAATACCTTAACCGGTCGCCAGACATGTCTATCCATAACATGCTCATTCTCATCAGGTGGGAAGTCTTCTGCATCTGTACCTTATCCATATTACTGATGGACTTACATACTAGTAAACACTCTTGATGACACCATGTCACCAACCTTCAACATACTCCATCTTTAGTTCGTCCATTTTCCTCGATCTGAATCTTCTCAGCCTTGTCTTCTCCCTGATCAACTCAGATCATATCTCAACCGGTTTGTCAGAGTGACAACCCCATCACTCCTCATCTGCACTGGCATCCCAACAAGCCTTCTCTATCGATTTAGTGCATAACCCTGATTTCATGCACTTGAGGCATTCCTTTGATTCACAAGTAGATCTAGTGTGAGCCTTCAAACACTTGCTTTTACCTCTTCTTCCTTATCTCATAGAACTATGACACACACTTATGCATAATAGGAGATAAGCTCCACTTACAGGTGATAGTGGATCCTTGTCATCTGCATCATGCAATGCACTTATGTGGCTTCCCTGTTTGTGCAGCATGTCTTCAAACAGGCACATGTGATCTGGTGTAGGCACAATCACTGTCAATCATCTCTTCAAATGGTGACTACATCTCTATCCGGTGGGATTCCTATTGTTTTGCAACCTCACAACATACCGGTGACTTGTTCATCCTTCTCCTCCAATGTTGATGTGATTTAGGTAACATTCTACCTCTTCATCACAAACAACATCCAAGCATCCTGCTCATTGTCAACACTTCACTTATCAATTGACATACTTTCGTTACCGATGATATACTATACCGGTAACCTTATCCTTTCATCTACACAAGTCAAACACTAACTTGTGTACCAGTGACTCCAGTGGTCATTCCTCTGAATGACATTCTCTCCCTTACCTTACCGGTGATCTGCAACACAAGGTGATATCAAAGATATCTCATCCTATACTCCTCCAAGATAGTGTTGCACAAACATCTCTTATATCGGTAGTCATCCCATACCAGTTGACATCAATGACAACACAATGCCAATAGTAGATAGATTTAGTAAAATGACACACTTCATCCCATGCAAAAGTACAAATATGCCTCTCATATTGCAAATTTATTTTTCAAAGAAGTAGTTAGGATCCATGGCCTTCCACGAAACATTATATCAGATAGAGATGTTAAATTTAAGGGTCATTTTTGGGGGACATTGTGGAAAAAGTTGGGCACCAACTTGTCGTTTAGTTCAGCCTACCATCCTCAAACATATGGTTGGACTGAAGTTGTCAATAGATCCCTTGGCAACATCTTAAGATGCCTAACAAAGCAATATGGCCAATCATGGGATGCCATTTTTCCTCAAGCAGAATATGCATATAATGACTCCATCAATTGGAGCATAGGGAAAACACCTTTCCAAGTCATCTATGGAATGCACCCTAGAGGGGTAATGGAGCTTAGAGAGTTGCCTAAAGATGAAAAGATAAGTGCATAAGGGGAAAAGTTAGCAGAACTCATTAAAGAAGTTCATGAGCAGGTCAAACAATCCCTGTAACACACCTTAGAAAAGTAAAAGCAGACTATCGATTAGAGGAGAAGAGCAGTCCATTTCAATAGTGGAGACAAAGTTTGGGCCTATCTCCGAAAGGGCAAGTTGCCTAAAGGAAAACACACAAAGCTGCAGATGAGGAAAATTGGTCCCTGCATAATCGTCCACAAGAAATTTCACTTCCCCCATCCATTGGTATATCTCCTATATTCAATGTTTCTGATCTAACTCCTTATAAAAGTGATGCAGGTTCACTACAGGCTGATACTAAAGAAGAAGATGTTGAATAGCTTAAAGACTTAACCCCTATCCAACCCATGGAGTTAGAATGTGTAGTCACACAAATCTGTCCATTTTAATTAAATGAATATTTCGTATTTATTTGATTAAAAATCCACTAGCCACCAATTAATTAAATTAATATTTAATTAATTCATCCCCAAACATTCTTCTATTAATTAAATAAATTATTCAATTTATTTTAATTAATTCATTAAATCCAATTCAAATCAATTAAATAAATAAAATCAATTTATTTAATTAAATCCCCCTTTTCCTCTTTTAAATAAATTAACATTTATTTAAATCATTTTAAAACCCCCCCACTTGCATTTTCCTACAAATGCAACTTGCACACATTTATTGAAATAAATGAATTTTTATTTTAAATAAAATCCTATTTTCCCTCACCCACCAAATCCACTTGCAAAATCTAATCCCCTTCTAGATTCTTCTAACCCCTTCCTAATTAGCCTAATCCATCCCCTAATTATTGTCACATTCCTAAGCAAAATGGAGTCACTTCTCAAATGGCCCAAAGTCTTGGATAACCATTGAAGGTTTTCAACCTTCAACCACCAAAAACCCCAAAGTCTTTGAAAACCATTAAAGGCTTCCAACTTTCAACCACTTAATCCACAAAGTCTCCAATAACCATTAATGGTTAATTCAACTCTCCCACATGGTTAAAACATTTGTTTTGACTCAACCTCTACCCAACCCAAGGGTCTCATCAAGCCTTCAATGCTTTGACCATGATTATCTCTTAATCATTTGCACAAAGGTTTATCCTTGGATTAACTCCTAATCCAGTGGGTAATCCTAACTTAGACTTGACCCTTAGCCTTTAGATAACCATGAGGTCTTCTCAGGCCTTTAATGCCTCCAACCTCTTCTCTCAACCCAATCTTATGTTGACACTTGTCACCATGTCATTGGTGCAAATTGTGCACATGGATCCCCAACTTTCAAGCTTGACCCTTGATTAAACCCTTCAATCCTGGCCATCCATTGCTCCATTTTTCCTATAAATAGAGCCCATTCCTTCATAATCCAGATCCTGAAAACTTGTATGCATTTAGACTATAGCCATTTTAGAGAGCATTTAGCATAGCATAACTAAATCTTGTCTTTTTGGTTAAATATTGTCATTTTAGCATTAAAATAGCTTTTCATTTCATGTTTGGAGCTATTCTACAATCTCAATCCTCCATAAGCATCCATAGTGCAAAAAGCTGCTGAGAGCTACACTATTTTGGAACTTGGAGAGGAGAGGAACAAGGGAGAAAGAGCTAATATCATGTTAAGAGATAGTTGGAGATATCTCATTGTCTTACTTCTTTAGTTAGATTCATTAACATGTTTTTAGTGTCTCCTTTGGAATGCCTTCGTATGTTTTGGTTTTTGATTGACTAACTCTAACATCTTGTGTGTTTTGTGTTGATTGATCTTCAACTAACATTTGTGCCATTTAGGAGGGCATCATTTGGTGAACCCGACGTGAATCGAACACGCAACCTTCTGATCTTCATTTTTGAAATTAACATTTTTTCTTGTTGAAATTGCCACACAGGTCGCGCTTCGGCGCTATTGAACGCGTTTTAGCGCTATTGAAAAATTTCTTTTAGCGCTATTGACCATAAAGTAGCGCTATTGAAAATGTTTCAACGCTATTGACAACATTCCAGCGCTATTGTCACTGTTTCAGCGCTATTGACACAATTCTAGCGCTTTTGTCTTCTCGGGATTTTCTTTTCTTTAAGCGCTACTGTTTAAATTAGCGCTTCTGCTCACGCAGACTAGCGCTTTTGTATTAATCAGCGCTTCTGTAAAAATACAGAATAGCGCTATTGCGACAGAGTGTCGCCCAAATGGACTTGTAACTGAAAAATCAAAAAATTAGGCTTGTGGAAGCCCCCCCCTGTGAGCATTAATTTTCTTAACTGGTTTCTTTTCTTTGTGCAGGTTAAAAAACACAACAAAAATCACAAAAAATTTTATTTTAAGTGCTTAAAAAGAACTTAAAAAAACAAAAAAGAAGAGAAGTTTCATTGTTTTCTAGTTAGGACTCATCTTTATTTTTGGTGCTTAAAATCAACAACACAAATTTGATTTCCTTGCATCAATTGGGACCTAAAATTTACAATCCACATTTCAAAAATTTGGTACAAATAAAACTGACAAACCACTTGTTTTTGATTTATTTTTGACAAACAAATTTTCCTTCAAAGCAAAACGTGTTTTTCATTAAGTTGACCAGGATTTTCAAAATTCTAGATTACAAAACACATTGCCTTTGAAGTTAAAAAGAACACCATGACTGTTGGAGCAACATCTCCAAATAGTTAGATCATATTGCCATGATGGATTAAAAAGAACAAGTGAATTTTGTGTTTGGCACGCTTGTGCACAAAAGTCAGTCGAGTGGACCTACTTCTAACACACACTATCCTCTCCCTTGGCTCTCGTGGTCCTAGGTGCAAGAGAAAAGTGTTAGTAACACTCAAAATTTTATCTTTTTAAGAGAGGCCTGCCAAGGGATCGATACTCTTGGGAACGACCTCGAGCGGTAAATCCTTCGAGCCGCTATAGAAATCAGGTGAGAGCGAAAGCTGTAGCCTTGGGTATAGCTGTTCCTACAGTGTAACTGGCCGAAAGGACAAATGGGCCCCACCACCAGTTACAAGGCTCTTAAGTGAGTCACTGCAGAATGAACTTATGTCCAAAGCCATCGAACATGACTAAACACCTTTAAATAGTAGCCCACCTGTTCTATTGATTGAGGATATTTGAGGTATAATTTAGTGCAAGAGCATAGATGGTTTTGCTCCCAAGATACTCACCATACATATTTCCTTGCATAGAAACATAGCTTTTTGAAAGGTCACTTGTGGCTTGATAAAAGTGGTGACTCCCCCATCATGGGGATCATCTATTTGTTATGCTCGTGCAAGACTTAGTATATCACATCCTTACCTGCCACGGCGGGATTCATAAGGTATGTAGTACCAAAGTAGAAGAAATATCAAGATGTGGGCTAAATTTATCACAACTGGCCATTTGACCTTAGGGATAAAAAGTGTTTGAAGTGTGTTCGTTTTACAGACCTAGTGCAAATTAAGCCGACTTCAGGCTTTGGAATTACACCTTAAAATAAATCTAAAGGAAGGGTCAGAAACAAGTCCAAGGATTGGGTTGATCTAGACCCATACTCATTTGTGCCTTTGAGGCTACAATTTTGTGTTTGTGTGCTTGCTTTGTTTTCTTGTCAAAGAAAAATCAGAAAATCAATCCCAAAAACAAAGTATTCATCCAACATCTGTCAACACAACCAAAAAACATCAAAAACAAGGTACAAACAAACAAAGAATCACATTTTATGACCATTCTTCACATCTTGCGAAAGAAGAAGTGTCATCAGAATATCACCTTGAAAAGGAGACCATTGAGCTCAAAGGCTTTAATCAAAAGAAGGAAATTCTTCTATCTCAATAGACAAATCTTTGTCTCACATAGAGTCTTTCTACATCGCATGCGTCTATACCTTCAAGGTAAAACAAACGAATTTGATTCTGAATCATTAAACCGCAAAGCTTTTATGCAATATAGAGCTCTGAGTTATCACAAAAATCAAGGAGGAAAGATTAATCCCAACTTCTTCCCAAACATTTGTATCACCTATAACACAGCTCGAGAAGTGCCACCAACGCCTGAAAGGGAAGAAGAAGAGTTTGTCCCATTTGTGACACAAAGTTTTTATTGAAGTTGAAAACATTTTCATCCATCATCTCATTCATACATCATTATTCCATCATCAATTCATCCCAAAACTCTCAAAACATTCAAGAGGTTCTTGTCCCAAGATTCCTTTTTAGATATTGCTTGAAATCAAACACATCACATCACTTTTAGATTGTTTCTAAATCTAGGATAAGCTCATCCTAAGAGACACATCTACGCAGGTTAAAACTAGTTCATGAGTGAATCCTCTCATTGCTAGGCAGTTAAATCTGTAACACATCTCAGATTTCTCTGCACCTTATCACATCCAAACTTATCAAACAAACAAGCAATTCAAAGAAAAGAATTTCGGTTACATCTACCTTAGAGTGCTAGAGATCTACATACAACACAATCCACCAACCATCAATCTTTCATTTCATCACCAACTCATCATCATCTTCAATCAACTTCAAAACCAAACTTGTAAAGAAAATGGCTCAAACCCGATCACGATCAAGGCAACGAGAAATGGAAATTGAGGAAGAAGAGGACAACCTCAATGAATTTCAAGAAGCACTTGGAGGAAATGGGAATGATGAAAACCCAAGTACTCCCACTCCTTCAACAATCGAAAGGGTTCAGCATAACCCTCATTTTAACAGATTATTCGATGAAATACTAAGGAGCAATGCGGATGCTCACTTTTTACGACTTGCTCAAGAAGGAGCCAAACTCCCCTCTGACTTTGATCTTGCCCAATTAAGACAAGCATCAGAAAGACAAAGTCGCCATGAGGAGGAAAGGCGTAGAGATCCCATCAGATATAACATCCCTCGAGGTAACCCACCACCTCCTCCTCCTAATGAAATGGAGATGTTGCGGCAACAAGTTGAGAATCTCGCCCAACAACTTCATAGTGGTGTTAAGACCAATCAATTCTCACTTAACGACATCTGTCCCTATCCGTTTGATAGGAATCTTTATATGCCACCTTTTCCACGCGGGTTCGAAACACCAAAATTCAAAAAATATAGAGGAAAGGGAGATCCCCGCGATCATGTCCGAGAATTTCATTCCGCTTGTCTCGAAGTTGCATATGAAGACACATACTTAATGCGCCTTTTTCCCCAAAGCTTGGGAGGAACAACCACATCATGGTTTTCCCGACTACCAGGTGGCATTAGAACATTTGAGGAACTCATCCAGAAGTTCCTATCTCATTACTCTTATAATATTGAACGCGACATCACCATGGCTGATCTATGCAACACCAAACAAAAACCAGGTGAATTATTCTCAGTATTCCTGCAACGATGGCGCCAAATGTCTAGCAGACGTTCTCTTCAGTTACCTGAACGAGAACTAGTGGAAATTTTCATTTCCAACTTAAACGAAGAAATGGAATTTCACCTGGATGTCAAAGATACAGATTCTTTTAACGATATGATCACCAAGGGTATAAAATGTGAACGGGCACTCATCAAAAAAGGACTCATCAAAATCTTTAATGAACCCAAAGATGGTCCTCGCCCGCGCTTCAATAGCGATAAACCAAACTTCTGGAACAAGAATAAGAATATCGTCAACGATGGAGTTGTGGATGCTCGAACTGTCCAAAATGCACAACCTGTGGTTCGATTTGCAGGACAAAATCCTCCACCTCAAAATAACACAAATGTTCTTTCTAATCAAGGTCGCATCACCTCTCAGGATGAACCAAGACCTCGTCCACAAAAACAAAAACGCACATACACTCCCCTAGGGGAACCCATTGAAACAGTGATGCGACAACTCATTTTTCAGAATTTGATCACTCTACCTAAGCTATCCAACTATGAACCTCAGGTCAAACCAGCGTGGTGGCGAGATACTGAACACTGTGAGTTTCATCAAGGAAGAGGACACAAGACAAGTAATTGTCATCGATTTAAAGATCTCATTCAAGATCTTATTGATCGAGGAGAAATTGAGATTGAAGGACATGACCCAAAAACAACCAATAATGATCATCAGATGTTCAAAAATCCACTTCCATCACAAGATCAAAGGGGTCCTTCCACGTCCAGACGAGGTCCTGATACCACTGATTATACGCAAGCTGCGTATAACTACACTGTCAATCACCTGTATGATGCCAGTGAACAAATTGCAACTATCACCTTCAAAAATCCCACCTCAAATTGCAATGTTGTTACACGTCGTGGCAAGGTCACCATCAAGGCAGCTCCACAAGGCGCCACCTCCATCCCAAAGCAGTACAATCTTGTGGAACAATTAGATAAAACGCCTGCGCTCATATCCATTTTAGAGCTATTACGCCTATCACCATCTCATAAAACAATCTTGGATCAAGCACTCCAAGAAGCGTCAGTCCCTGCAAACCTGAACACGGACCAATTTCAAGCCATGGTTGGAAATCTAAAGTCATCACCTTGTCTCACTTTTTCTGAAAGTGACAACTCTTCTTTCCAACAACCTCATAATGCTTCGCTACACATTGAAGGCTTTGTCAACCAACACAGGATCAAGCGAGTCTTGATTGATAATGGAGCAGGCCTAAACATCTGTACACTACAGTTGGTCACAGCATTGGGATATGCAATAGAATCAGTGGATCCTCGCAAGAAGATCACCATCAAGGCCTATGATGATGCAGAGCGTTCATCCAAAGGAGCTGTGGTACTACCAATCCGAGTAGGCCCCGTGGTAAAGCACATCATTTGTCAGGTTCTGGACCTTCCTCTGCCATATAATCTATTATTAGGGAGACCTTGGATACATGCCATGCAAGCTGTTCCATCTACCTACCATCAATGTATCAAGTTCCCACATAACGGTACAGAGATCACAATCCTGGGCGATGCAAATCCTTTTGCATTTTGCCATAATATTAGCCATCAACCAGAGATTACTGTTCCTAATAATAGGGAAGCCATTTCCTCCACATCATATATAAATCCCGCCTCTCTTGCCAGTTCAAACACCCCTATACCCAAGCAAGAAAAGCTTAAGATGAAAGTTGCAGAGGAAGGTCCTGGAGAATACAACTTGAGTCAGCTCTTTTGTGTGGGACAAATGCCCACTTCTCCTAGAACACATGGTAAACCACAACAGTTACTCCAGCAACCACTAATCACGCCTGCATGTGCCTTAACGCCTTTCATCCTTGGAAAGAGTCAAGAGGAAGAGACACAAGATGAGGACCTAGCGGACTGGATCTACAAAGATCCCATCACCACTGATAAACCGCGAGTTACGCTTCCTACAGAACAGTATGGCAAAGGCCTCCTCATTATGCAAAGAATGGGGTATGATGGTCAAAGTGCTTTGGGATACTGCAAACAAGGACGACATGAACCTCTGCTACCAGAATTCAAACCCAAAGGTAATACAGGCCTAGGCTTTGAAAAAGAGATCCTTCCTAAACTCAAATTCAAAGGAAAACCCAGCAAACCATTTTGCCCACCTACTGCAAAGAGGACACCTTTCATAATCAAAGCACCATCAAACACTATCCCCACTGCCCCATCGAGGCTCACAAACCCACCGCAACCGTCATCAGTGCCAAAAACCCCACCAATCGAACTAGTAATCCCATCCACAGCAGTCATCACATTAATAAAACCATTCATAGCAGCAACTATATTGGAAACCGCAGCAGCATCTATGGCACCAACCATTCCAACAGAAGCCACTGAGGCAACACTGTCGATACTTCCTGTACCAGATCCATTAAACCACATCACGGTTCCTGCAGCATCGATCACCACAAAAGTACATAAACCAATCACGCCTGCAGTATTTAATTCCAAAGACATCCCAGTATGGTATAGCAATCGGATGCTAGAAAGTGATTCAGAGACCGACTCACATGAGTGGGAATTTGATTCTGTACAGCTTAACACTTCAGATGAGGAAGACACATCACCACCTCTGCCACGCAAAGACATTCCTGTTTATGGAGAATCACAGATAAAGACCACTTGGGTACCTGAGCTGGAAACATCTTCCACAGACCCTACGTCTCATCCTACGCCTGATTCTGACAGGGAGAGTACCATCAACGAATTTCACCACACTGTCTTAACCCTCACTGATACCTCTAACGAACTTAACTTAATCGATGAAGTAATGCCCATTATCCACCCTGAACTCATCGAATGGAACCAACCAAATCTCCCATGTCTTGACCTCTTCTAGAACGATGAGGCTATCATTGACTTTTTAGAATTAAGGGATAATCTACCAAGCGGGGATCACAAAGCTGGATTCGCCATTGAACTTAATAGCGCAGCATACTTCGGGGCGGATGCCAAACCCTTCAGCTGCAAAAATATAACATTAAAACATGGATCTTCCAGTGAAAACCACATTGTGGCACTGTTTGATCCAACAACAGTAAAAAGAAAGAGCGTATCCAATGGTGAAAACCTCTCTGAGGCACCTGAGGATGAAGGGTTTGACATTCTCCCTGCAAGCACACAACAGGAACGATCAACGATCCTCATTGAGGAAACTAAAGAATACAATGTGGGGACTCCTGAAAACCCTCATATTATACATCTGGCATCTCTTCTCACTCCAGAGGAACAGCCTCAATTTATAGAGTTCTTCCAGCAGCGTCAGATCAACTTTGCATGGTCATATGCAAACATGCCTGGGCTTGATCCTGATTTAGTCATGCATCACCTCACCGTAGCAGAAGGAGCCAAACCTGTCAAGCAGAAGCTTCGTAAGATGCATCCTCAGATTGTTGTGCTCGTCAAAACTGAACTCAAGAAACTTCTGGATGTTGGTTTCATTAGACCAATTGATTATGCAGAATGGATCTCCAATATTGTGCCAGTTGGCAAACCAAAAGGGGGCATCCGCATATGTACTGACTTCAGAGATCTAAATAAGGCATGTCCTAAGGATGACTTCCCCCTTCCAAATATTGACATCATAGTGGATCTAACAGCAGGACATGCCATGCTTTCACTCATGGATGGCTTTTCAGGATACAATCAAATAAAGATCGCACCAGAGGATCAACATAAGACAGCCTTCACATGTCCATGGGGCACATATTGCTGGAATGTAATGCCTTTTGGTCTAAAAAATGCAGGAGCGACCTATCAAAGAGCAATGACCACCATCTTCCATGACATGATGCATACTATGATGGAAGATTATGTGGATGACTTACTAGCAAAATCACTCACCAGAGAAGGGCATCTCCATATCTTAGATCAAATCTTTGATAGACTGGAACAATATCATGTTCGACTCAACCCAAAGAAATGTGTCTTCAGAGTGACCTCCGGGAAGCTTCTAGGATACATTGTCTCAAGCAAAGGTATTGAGGTCGATCCAGCAAAGGTTAAAGCAATCATGGACATGCCACCTCCAAAGAATATCAGTCAGCTAAGAACACTACAAGGACGGCTTCAATCTATCTGCAGATTCATTGCACAATTGGCTGATAAGTGTCACCCATTCACACACCTGCTACACAAGAACATCCGCTTTCAGTGGGATGACAGATGCCAACAAGCATTTCAGGCACTTAAAGACTATCTCATGAATCCACCATTGTTGATGCCACCAGATCCAAGTAGACCGTTGTTACTTTATATCTCAGCAACAAGTACAGCACTGGGTGTGCTACTGGCACAACATAATGCAGAAGGTAAAGAGTGTGCTGTATACTACATCTCTCGCACACTAGTTGGCTATGAACTCAATTACACACCTATTGAGCGAGCTTGCCTAGCAGTAATCTTGGCAGCCACTAAATTGCGGCACTATCTGTTGACACACAAGGTACAACTTATCGCAAAGATTGATCCACTCAAGTACTTACTTAGCAAAGCAGCATTGACAGGTCGCTTGGCCAAATGGGTGATGATTCTAAGTGAATATGACATCAAGTATGTGGACCGTAAAGCTATCAAAGGTCAGGTCATTGCAGATCAGTTGGCCGATGCACCACTCATAGGCGATCATCCCCTCATTTCCAATTTTCCAGATGAAGAGATATTCATGATCACAGAAGTACAACCATGGAAACTATATTTTGATGGTTCATACACTAGGTACGGCTCGGGGGCAGGCATTCTATTTATCACACCTCAAGGTGATAGCATCCCGAAGTCTTACAGGCTCACATTTCCATGCACAAACAACATAGCAGAGTATGAGGCCTTGATCACAGGACTCAGGCTAGCCATACAATGGAAATTACAAGAACTGCAAGTATATGGCGATTCCCAACTGGTCATTCGACAAGCAACAGATGAGTATCAGACCAAGGATGATAAACTCATGCCATACAAACAAATGGTGGACACTCTAAAGACATCATTTACTATTATCACTTTTGAGCAGATACCAAGAGATCAGAATCGAGCTGCTGACGCCATGGCTACCATCATATCTCTCCTAGATCTTCCGCAAAATTCAACACGCTACGAGTTCTTGGTAGAACAGCTTTGGATCCCCGCTTATGATATCCCCGAATCCGAAATGATATATCGCCTTGTTGGTTCCGAATCCCCATGGTACGGTGAGTTCTACACCTATCTTCGTGATCACACCCTTCCTCCCAACCAATCAAATAACCAACGTAAAACCTTCATTCGCCAAACTGCTTGATATACCATTATTGCCGAAACCCTATACCGACGTAGTCTTGATGGTACTCTCCTTCGAAGTCTGGAACAGGATGAGATAACAAAGGTTTTGGAAGAGGTACATGAAGGAATTTGCGGGACTCACTCAAGTGGTCCATCACTAGCCAAGAAACTCATGCGAGCTGGATACTATTGGCCATCTATGGAAAAGGACTCCTACTACTTTGTCAGGAAATGCAAGAAATGTCAAATTCATGGTGACCTGATACATGCACCAGCATAGGAACTGCAACCAATCACAACACCATGGCCTTTTTGTCAATGGGGCCTTGACCTTGTGGGTAAAATCCATCCATCTTCATCCAATGGCCATAAATTCATTATTACCGCTACCGAATATTTCACCAAGTGGATCAAAGCTGTTCCACTTACCCAAGTCACCGGCAAGCAGATCGCCTCATTCATCCTCAATTACATCATCTGCCGGTATGGTGTACCCATGTCCATCATCACAGATAATGGTCTTCCTTTCAAAAATCAGGATGTCCGTGAGCTTTGTGAGAAATTTCATATCCAACACCGCTTTTCCACTCCCTATTACCCACAAGGCAATGGTCAGGCCGAAGCATCTAATAAAAACATATTGAGAATCCTAAAGAAGACAGTCAATGATGCCGGTCGTGATTGGCATGTTCAATTGAATCCAGCATTATGGGCATATCGCACTAGCATTCGAACCCCTACAGGTGCAACTCCTTATTCATTAGTCTATGGTGCAGAAGCTATCTTGCCTATTGAGGTTGAGATACCATCATTACGAGTTTCCTTGCATAATCTCATTGATGACGAAGCATACAGAGTCTCACGCCTTCAGGACTTAGAGTTACTTGATGAGAAGCGACAAGCTGCATACAATCACCTCAAAGCCTATCAGCAGCGCATGAGCAAAAGCTACAATCACCGAGTTAGATCTCGTACATTTGAGGTAGGTGATCTTGTTCTTCGAGAAAATCCTCGCAACCAACCAAATAGAGAACATCAAGGCAAGTTTGAATCAAACTGGCTGGACCCATATGTTGTCACTACTGTATTCGGGTCTGGGGCATATCAGTTGGCTACATCAGAAGGAGAACCGCTTGCAGATCCAATTAACAGCATGCACCTCAAACAGTTTTATACCTAAGCTGTACAGAGCATCAGGGTCCCCTGCATACCAGAAAATACCAAAAACATTCACAAAAACATCAAAAATATCAAAAACATTCAAAAATTAAAGAAAAATCATGCATCCAAACGGTGAACAACCACTCCGGTGGCACCTTGGGTAAGTGCGATGGTGAAAACCTGGCAAACAGGCGCCACTCGTAAAGGCAATGGCTCCAGTATCTTTCAGGCTCGTTGCGATCACATTCATGCACACATACATCCATCCATCCCAACCATGGCTTGTTATTTGATCTGCAATTAAGAAAGTACTCCATGCGTCTAGCATCCCACCTTTTCATAGTCAGGTCTACAAACTGGGGGCAATACCCTTACCCTAGTGATGGAAGTGGATTCTACATTATCTTGTATATCATTACGCTCTTCATTTAGGCAATCATCAGAAAATATCAAAAACATTCAAAAATGACTCTCAAAATACCAAAAACATTCAAAATTGTTTCACAAAATCCAAAAAACATCGGAAAACCCATCAAAAATCACACAAAAACATGGCAACACCTTGTACATATTTATCCAATCAGATACAAAATAAACATTGACAAACATTACTCACACAAATGACCACTTATCACTCGACCACACAATCCACATCAACATCCAAACCTGTCTTTAAAACAAGGATGCATCCTTCCTTACCAAAACAAAGACAAAAGTGACATTTTCTTTGACAAGAAAATTATGTTAAGCTATCAAATACTTGGTTGATTCGTGAGTAATTCATTTGTTTATCTGTATCGGGATCTTTCAGCATTGTTTTATATCGTTTGCGCATTATTTCCGATGAAGTTCTGGGACATGTACTAATGGTGTCTACGTGGGAAGTTCATTAAGTTATGTGATCATAGGCAAAAATACAGTCATAGATCACTACGGCTTGCTGACTACAGCGTATACCTCGACCATATGGGCATGAACCATTACCAAGGATCCTTATTCTTTATTCTTTATGTATATATTGTTTGTTTGCAGGTACAATGCTCATCCTTTTGTTCCTCTTCCTCCAAAATTGGATAAAGGTTTTATTTTCTTAGTACGGTATGAACTTGTCTCAGGATCTGATCAGCCTAAGATCAAGGAGGACGATCCAAGTCATGCATGAACGGAGATAATCCTTGTCTGTTCCGCAAGCAATACTCAGGTCAACTTGATCCATTATATCAAGTTGCTTGTATTAACTTGCTATATCAAATCCATGAAAGGAATACTCTGGTCATCTTGAATCTTTATGTCAAGTTGCTTGTATTTTCTTACAACATTTTAAAGCTCAATGATGAAAAATAAAGCACCATGGATCGTCATTCCATCTCATCTGTATATATTGCATTTCGTTGCATTCCATCCATCCATACATTCATAAATAGCTGCATATCATTCATACATAGTAATGACAATGGATACTCTATTTTCCTCTTCTTCCATAGGAATGTAATAGGTTTTCCATTTCTTCTATCTAACATTGAACCCCCCCCCTCACCCTCCCCATCTCGATAATCAGCATCACATACCCTTCATCGTTTCTCAATCAACCCAATCAAGCCACGTTCATCACCATCCATCTCTAAATAGGAGGGATTGTGTTTCCTATGCTAAGTCATCCAATAAGCCAAGCAAGTTACTCTGTCTGCACAGATGCATCGACTCACGCACACCTAGACTATCAACAGATACTCTGATCAAGTATCTTCGGGTCTCAACAGGTAATCGATTATGGTAATCCTAGACTACATCAGGTATTTATCATAATGACCTAGTCTCAACGGGGCTGCCATGATTCCCCACAACCATCCATCACCCGCACATACTATCAATTGATCAACCAATCAAACACAATCCATCGGACAATTACATCAATTGTCTAAGTCTCAACGAGTATTTTTGTTTCATATACCTTGACTTCATCGGGCAATTACATCAATTGTCTAAGTCACATCAGGTCACTTTGATTCACTTACTCAGACTTTATCTTGTCCAAGCAAACAACTGGCATCAACTGTCATGCTTTGACTTGACCGAGGCAATTAAACCGATTGCACCAGATTGTCCAAACAATTTTGATCAATTGTATAGCATCAATCCAAACCCCACACTACATCTGCTATGTATCTCTTGCATGACCTCAGGGTACTCGCTGGCTTGTTGTTTCTACGTATTCACTCTATTTTTCTTCCATTCTTTCACTGTTGTTGCTAATTTCTTCTATTCTACCTCCCCTCCACTTCTCATTCTTTTTCGAGAGATCGCCCGATTTTTTTGAAATTTTTCGGCCCATCTCTCGAGGGGGCATACCACCCATTAAATTTACATTTTATGGGGCATTTCTTCACACCAATTTTTCTTTCTTTGAAACGATGCGATAAACTGCACCGTCTCAAAGAGGGGCAAATGTAGTCACACAAATCTGTCCATTTTAATTAAATGAATATTTCGTATTTATTTGATTAAAAATCCACTAGCCACCAATTAATTAAATTAATATTTAATTAATTCATCCCCAAACATTCTTCTATTAATTAAATAAATTATTCAATTTATTTTAATTAATTCATTAAATCCAATTCAAATCAATTAAATAAATAAAATCAATTTATTTAATTAAATCCCCCTTTTCCTCTTTTAAATAAATTAACATTTATTTAAATCATTTTAAAACCCCCCCACTTGCATTTTCCTACAAATGCAACTTGCACACATTTATTGAAATAAATGAATTTTTATTTTAAATAAAATCCTATTTTCCCTCACCCACCAAATCCACTTGCAAAATCTAATCCCCTTCTAGATTCTTCTAACCCCTTCCTAATTAGCCTAATCCATCCCCTAATTATTGTCACATTCCTAAGCAAAATGGAGTCACTTCTCAAATGGCCCAAAGTCTTGGATAACCATTGAAGGTTTTCAACCTTCAACCACCAAAAACCCCAAAGTCTTTGAAAACCATTAAAGGCTTCCAACTTTCAACCACTTAATCCACAAAGTCTCCAATAACCATTAATGGTTAATTCAACTCTCCCACATGGTTAAAACATTTGTTTTGACTCAACCTCTACCCAACCCAAGGGTCTCATCAAGCCTTCAATGCTTTGACCATGATTATCTCTTAATCATTTGCACAAAGGTTTATCCTTGGATTAACTCCTAATCCAGTGGGTAATCCTAACTTAGACTTGACCCTTAGCCTTTAGATAACCATGAGGTCTTCTCAGGCCTTTAATGCCTCCAACCTCTTCTCTCAACCCAATCTTATGTTGACACTTGTCACCATGTCATTGGTGCAAATTGTGCACATGGATCCCCAACTTTCAAGCTTGACCCTTGATTAAACCCTTCAATCCTGGCCATCCATTGCTCCATTTTTCCTATAAATAGAGCCCATTCCTTCATAATCCAGATCCTGAAAACTTGTATGCATTTAGACTATAGCCATTTTAGAGAGCATTTAGCATAGCATAACTAAATCTTGTCTTTTTGGTTAAATATTGTCATTTTAGCATTAAAATAGCTTTTCATTTCATGTTTGGAGCTATTCTACAATCTCAATCCTCCATAAGCATCCATAGTGCAAAAAGCTGCTGAGAGCTACACTATTTTGGAACTTGGAGAGGAGAGGAACAAGGGAGAAAGAGCTAATATCATGTTAAGAGATAGTTGGAGATATCTCATTGTCTTACTTCTTTAGTTAGATTCATTAACATGTTTTTAGTGTCTCCTTTGGAATGCCTTCGTATGTTTTGGTTTTTGATTGACTAACTCTAACATCTTGTGTGTTTTGTGTTGATTGATCTTCAACTAACATTTGTGCCATTTAGGAGGGCATCAGAATGTATCATGGATTCCAAAGTTCTCAAGAAGACTAGGAGACACACATATATGCAATACCTTTTTAAATAGAAGGGACTCCTTCATGTTGATGCAACTTGGATAGATGAGAATGACATTCTGAAACATGGAAAAACCTTGGATGCACTCCTCTCAAGTGGAACTTGAGTTTCTTTCACCCGGAGAGTATGGTGCAGGACAACCTTCAAATCAAACCATCACTCACAGTATGTCGTGAGTATAAAGATGTAATTAGGTGTTTAGATGTGTTAAGGTTCTATTGACCATTTTGAACTTTTGTTTTGTAGTAAGACCCCTTTTGTAAGGCCATTGACATGTTTGGCACTTATAAGCCTACATGGTCAAATCTGGTCATTAGGGTCAAGAATGAATAGGACTAGGTGTTTTGAGTCTTGTTGAATCATTTTGGACCTTTTGAAGTCCAATTGACAACTTTGTTCATGTTTTGATGTTGTGAGACAAAGATGTCACAAAATTGGCAAAGTTGTCAACAACAACTTTTGTGTCTCGGCCAACCACTCCTCCCAACGGTCACAAACTTTCAAAATTTGGTTGGGAGAGTTAGTTGACACCTATATAAGGCCTAGGAGGCCGAAGACATGCAAAGAAGTTGGAGATTAATTCTAAAGTGAATGAAAACACACATTTTTCCTGTAATTTCATGTTCTTTGTGCAATTCTTGTAGTATCATCAGATTGGGAATGCAGTAATATGTTCATGAATACATAATAAGATGTGCTAGAGTCCTTTTGGCTTTTATTGCATTCATTTTGGTGTGATTTGAAGTGTTTGGTGGACATATTTGCATTACCATGTCTGAAACCCTCTCTTTGCCTAGGGTTTTGCATTCAAATGCCTCTAACTTGATTCTCCCTTGTGGAAAACTTTCGGCCTTGGGGGGAAGGAAATTTCAGAGCATGTATTTTAAGATTCTTAAGGCCTTTTGTAGGAAAGTGTGGTCAAGAGTGAGAAAGTACTTATGTTGAAGAGAATTTTGGTGCATACAGTGCAGATTGGGGATGAAACAATCAAAAAAATGATTGAATTTGTGTTTGTGGAGTAGGGAAACACTTCCAAAACCATAACCTTGCTTGGGCAAGTCCTCAGTGGTGCACTTCCTTTGTAAACCTGTCCAATTAGGCCAATAGACCTAAAAGGACTGATTTGGGGTTTAAACATTTGTCTTGAAGGTTGGAGCGTGAAATCTTGAAGTCTTGAAGAACTCCTAAAAGATTATCTGAAACATCCATTTGTTTGGGAAGTCCTCTATGAGTTTGGAAAGTTAGAGCCTAAAAACCAATTAGGTCGACCTAATGCAATTAGGCCTCCCTCACTAGCTCATCTCAGGCAGTCATGGTTATGGGACTCAAAGGTTATTGAAACCTGTTGAATTGGTGTATTTGCATGGTGGAGAAGCCCTTTGATCCATTCTATCAGTTGGTGAATTCATTTCATGTCCTCAGTAGTACCCTAGCCTTCTTGGGTGTAGGCTTAAGGGATCAATCAACTAGATCTTGTTACACAAATAGTATGTCATGTTTGTTCCTTTCTTTGAGTGGTCCCTAAACAAATCCTTGAGAGGATAGAGAGTCTAAGAATACAAGTGGTTGTTTAAGTTTGTAGGGTGTATAAGGCCTAGTGTGTGGGTTTAGGCCTAACAACATCAAGTTTCCCTGTTGGCTCTACATCAAAAAGAGCTTCTAAGGCAACTTTCTATAAGGCTTCATTTTTAGGAAACCAATTTTTATCATGGCTTTCACACTTATTTTCACTCATTTGCAATCCTCATACACATTTTTTTTCAAACTAGAGTCAAAAGGTTGCTTTGTTATCCTAATCATATCTTGCAAACATACTACAACATATCACTAAGTGGTTCCCATATCAGATCTATCATCTTAGGGTCCCACTTTGGTGGAGGGGCACTAGGACATGTGTCTACTTTATTTTGATTCATGGTTATCCCTAGGAATAGAATGTGCAATGTGTGTGTGTTTGAAGGCCTATTGATTAGGTCTAGATAGTGTAAGAAGCCCTGAGGCTCCAAGGTGTGTCAACTTGGTCAAAGGTATTATATGGGAATTTTATATGTATTTTTTGATGTTTAGGGGTCTGCAATGTGTGGTATGTTCATTCTTGACCTTTGGTGTGAAGGCAAGACCAAATTGTAGAAACTTGACAAAAGTTGCAAAGTTGCATTATTGTCTTAAGCAACTTTTCTTGCAAGATTTTGAAATATGGTTATCCCAATGGTTATTTGGTTTTTTGTATGAATTGGAGGTAGTTGGAGGAGTCCCTTGGCATGATATAATCCTGGGGGAATGATGCCAACTGGTTAGAGATGATATTGAATGAATTTCTTATCTTCAAAGCAAACTGTTATTGTAGTTTCCTGCAATCTTCTTGGGTTTTCTAATCTTGCATAATTTCCTGTGAATGGTGGGCATGAATTAAACATTTGGTAAGTTCCAACAGAGGTTCTCCTTCTATTTGGAATCAATCTGAGGTCTTGAAGCCTTCAGGTTTTGGAGAAATTGAATTTTCTATCCCACTGGCCTGACAAAACCCTCAAAACCAGGGTTTGGATGCAAACAGTGACACAAGTCAACATCTCTCTATGGGATCAGTCTGAAACCTAGGAGGATGTTGATTTGACATGTATACTAGATGTTCCTAGTGGTTTTGGAGACAGGAAGTTCCATTTGCCTTTCTTAAGATGATGCCCTAGGCTTGACATGACTCATGTGGCAAGCTTGTGCAGTAAGAAAAGAGGGTGGAAACCTTGAACAACAGATTGAAGGATGGTCAAACTGGGCATGAGAAGGACCCTTGGAAAAGTTAAAATCCTTGGAAAGTTTTATCTTTTCATTCCTTTGTGACTAGTGAAGCTTTTGAGAGCTTAAACACCAATATCGGCTAGAAGAGGCTAAATAGGGTAAGTAGGGTTTAACCATCCGTACTCAGAACCCAGATGCAAAAATTTGGAATCTTATAGAATTCTAAAAAGGGTGTTCAAATATAAAATTTATTTGGGGGTTCTTTAGGTAAGTTGTGAGATTAAGCAAGAAAAGTCCAGATGGAAGGCTAATTGCTTGTAGCCCTATTTCCTAGGTCCAAAAGGGGAAAAGATACAGAGGGATAGTAATCACCCATCCAAGGGGTCAAGATCAGTGAAAATACCATATAATACATGTGTAAACACTCACATAGGTTAGATTCCATCTTTTGAGTAAAGATCCTATTGCTTGGGGTTTGGGGTTCTTAGGTGTCCTTGGTTGAAGGGTTGGAACCTTAGGGGTAGGAGACTCCTTGTCAGTTGTGAGTTGTCCTGAGTGGAGAGATCCTTGGGAAGTATCTAGGGAAAGCTCTTGAAACCTTGATAAGGTTAAATACATTGGTCCATTGGATGGTACAAAGTGGAGACCCATTTTTGAGTAAAAACCAAGAAAGTGATATAACATCCCAAACCCTTTGCATCGCACTTGGTCTTCTTTAGTCAAGGTCAGCTTACCTCATCAAGAGATCTATCATCTCTTTGTAAGTCACACCTTACTTTATATCACACTTATCATGGACTTACACTCTTGGACATCGCAAGACAACCCTAGATTCTCACTCCATCTCATATCCTTCTTGGTCTTCCATAGTCTACACATTTTCTTCCACCTTTCATTTTAGCCAAAGTCTAATTCATGGTTGAAAATCATTCACAAAAGTCTAAAAGAGAAGTCAAGGAAGCTCAAAGATCTCTCAACATGAGTACCTGTGAGTATGATGGTGATGAATTTTAGAACCCACAAACTTTTTATAATCGCAATGATCCATCAGAAACTGAGAACAACAATGATAATGATAATGACAATGCATCCATCACTTCCACATACATTGAAGAGACTATCATATATCCAAGTTTCAATAGAATGGTTGAATAAATCATGAGAAGGGATCGTCAATATTTCTTGCAAGTAATGACACAAAATTGAACAAGACTACCTAATGATTTTGATTTGTCACAAATCCTAAAAGAGGATCCAAATCAAGTGAATGAAGAAAATGCAAATCCTAGAGGATATAATGGTGGTTAGAGGAGATAATTTTTCATGCTTGAGTCACCCTCATCCTTATTCCAAAAACTTGAAGTCACCAACATTCATTCTCACACCAATTTTTCTAGGAACTCTCATGAACAACCTCATACTCGCCCTCTTGTATTGAGGAGAAATACTCATACACATGATAGCGACCAAGATCATACTAGTGAATACAACTATACTTAAGAAAACATTCAAAATCATGACATGAGGAGACCTCGTCTCAGATTTGGGGGAAATACTCAAGATCACTCTTATGATACCTCCCATTCTCATGTCATGACATGTATAATCGACCTAGATAGGTAGTGTTCCTCATTATAACACCATACCAAGTGGTCCATATGCTAGCTATAATTATGTTCCCCCTCCATATGAACACATATATGATCAATATCATCCATACATGCATTATATCTCTCCTCCTTCGCCCAGTGGCTCAGGCAAGGGACTAACTCAAAGAGAAAAGACACCACCTAACAATGACTTGCAACAACAAATGGAAGATATGAATGCACCAAAACAAGAGTATAGAATGATGGACATATGTCCTTATCCATTCGATAGAAGCATACCAATGCCTCCATTTCCTCCACATTTCATGACACCAAAATTTGACAAGTATAGAGGCAAGGGAGACCCTAAAGCACATATAAGAGAATTTTTCATAGCTTACATTGAGGTAGAAGGAGAAAAAACATACTTGATGTGATTATTCCCAGAAAGTTTAGGTGGACAAGCTATGGAATAGTTCTCCCAACTTCCACTTGGAATCAAGTCGTGGAGTGATTTGGTAGAAGCTTTCATACAACTCTTTTCATACAACATTGAAATAGATGTGTCGGTGACTACTGTATGCAATACCAAACAGAAAAAAGGAGTCCTTTGCTTATTCTTACAGCGATGTAGAAGTCTTTCTAGTTCTCACTCTTGGGATATTCCTCAAAAAAATGATGTAAATATTCACTCAAAATGTTAATAATGACATTGGATATGAACTAAGAAAAGCTTGGTTGTATACCTTTAAGGAAGTCATTGAAAAAGGATTGGCAGTTGATAAATTCCTTATTGAACAAGGCACCATTAAGATATTCAAGGATAACAAAGATGAATCAAATGAAAAAGATAAATCCCTCTTTTAGAACAAAAACAAAAACATAGTTAACGATGGGGTAGTAGATGCGAACATGGTAAAACCAAAGATGACCTTTCCCAGTGCAAGTTCATCCAACGTTAATAATCAAGTAAATGCTTAAAGGCCATCAAAGCCTCCAAGAAAATATACTCCATTGGGAGAGCCAATTGAGACAACATTTAAGAAATTGGTTGCACACAAGCTTATAAAATACTACCTAATCCACCTTATGAGCCAAAATTAAATTTTGCATGGTGGAATGATGATGAGTTTTGTGAGTATCATAAGAGAAAAGGGCACAAAACTAGCAATTGTCATGTATTAAAGAATATTATACAAGATATTATTGAAAAGGGACATATAAGTTGATGGTCACACTTCCAATGAGGAACATGCGATGTTTAAGGAACCATTCCCAAAGCATGATAAAGGAAAAGCTTATAAATCAGATAACAATGCCAATTTTACTACTCTAGCATATGAGTATATAGTCAACATTTTAATGAATAATACCATTATTATTAAGGACAAAACTCTCAAAGGTCCTACCCGAAGGAGTCAAGTTGTTTTGAAGGGCATTGGACCATCCTCATAATCTAATGATGAAACCCCTTAATGCAATGTTACAACTCGATGAGGCAAAGTTACCTTACAAGGTGTTCCATCTAGGACCACAACTTCATCATCTACCAAAAATGAGTATGACCTTGTAGACCAGTTAGGAAAGACACCCGTCCTTACCTCCATCCTTGAGCTTTTGTGTATCTCTCCTTCACATAAGGCCATTCTTGACAAATCATTGAGAGAAACCATCATTCCCACTGATCTGAACGTGGACCAGTTTCAAGCCATGGTGGGATACCTTTACACTCCACATTGCCTTACTTTCACAGAAGTTGATGATGCATCACCATGCCAACCACACAATGCACCTCTTCACATTGAAGCCTTTCTCCATAATAAACCATATTAAACAAGTCTTGATAGACATAGGAGCAAGTCTAAACATTTGCACATTAAAAACAATCTTACAATTGGGATATTTTGTACAAACTACGGATTCAAGAAATAAGATCACTATAAAAGCATATGATGATGAGGAATGGTCATCTAAAGGAACAATCACCCTACCTTTAAGTGTTAGGCCAGTGACGAAGGATGTGGTTTTCCAAGTCCTCGATCTTGATCTCACATGCAATATACTCCTAGGATTTTCATGGATTCATGAAATGAGAGCAACACCATCAACATATCGGCAATGCATTAAATTTCCACACAATGGTGCTGAAGTGACAATCAAAGGTGATCCAAATCCATTCATATATTGCAATAACCTGTGACTGAGACAAGAAGTTATAGTTCCTATTAATAGAGAAGCAACTCTATCCTCAACATATGTTGATCCAGAATCATTAAAAGCCTCTACATCAAAACAAGGAGAGCTCAAAGGTAAATGCAAAGACAAAGGCATGGGATAATATACTTTGAACTAAACCATGTACTTAAGACAACTAATGGATTCTACTAAAGACTATTGATGACCACATCCTTCAAATAAAGTATCTGCAATCAAAATAAAATGGGATCCCGCAGCATTCAAGAAATGGGGTGAGATGGAAGAAGAGGACCTCTATAAAATAATTTATAAAGAACCTGAAGAAATCATACAAGATTACATCGTAATACCATGTGAGAACTATGGAAAAGGATTTAAGTTCTGACAAAAGATGGGATATGATGGAAAGAGACCTCTTGGATTACAGAAGAAAGGAATTGTTGAGTTGTTGCAACTAGAGTTAGTACCAAAGAAGTAGCACACCAAAGGACTTTGTTTCACACCCTTCAGATTAGGTGGTCGTGGTTTTAAAAAATAATTACAAATCACAGGTTCTACCTCCACTAATGACCAACAACAAAAGAAGCACTATTCCATAGATTCTATTGAATGAGAATGGGGTTCAAATAAGTCATCTAGTGATTATGAGCTCACCAAAACATTTAGAGAACCAAGTGAACCCACTCAAGAAGAAAAGTTTAGAAAGGAATTCAAAGTTGGTCAAACCACATCTTCAGCTTCTACATCTCATAAACAAAAAGATAATGGAGAACTGTGGATAAAAATATTTTTGGATCCCAAAGGCTCTACATCTCTAGGTTCTAGGTCAAAACTGTGAAGAGTGAAGACTCACGTTGCTGAGTGTTCCCATAGTAAGGACAATTTGGATTCGTTTACAATCAAGGTTGATGAGGAGAGTACTATCAATGACCCCAATTAATGCATTGAATTACCTGAGGACTCTTGTGTCTTTACCCTTACCCCTGCTGACTTCGAGCATATTAATGACCTATCCCTTATTCATCCACAAGTCATTGATTGGGACCAACAAGGACCTCCGTGACTTGAAAAATTTGAGAATGATGAGGCCTTTATTGATTACCTTAGCATACAAGATGATCTTCCACTTGGGGACCATAAAGCAGGATACATCATAGAACTCGATAGTGTGGCATATTTTGGAGAGGGTGCCAAACCTTCGAGTCACAAAAGTATAAAAATAGAAACAAATCATGGGTCTTATGGTGAAAACCACATTGTGGCAATGTCTGACCCTAAAAAATAAAAAAGAAAGGACGCATCTGATGGTAAAAACCTCTTCGATGCGCCTAAGGATGGAAGGTTTGGCATTCTTCCTATGACATCATATGAAGAAAAATCATCAATGTTGATTGAGGAAACTATCAAGACAAATATTGGGACAACAAAGGTACCACACAATATCTTCTTGGCACAATCTTTAAAAGAAATGGAAAGACCCAACTTCATAACATTCTTCATAGAGCACTAAATCAACTTTGCATGATCATATGCTGATATGCCTGGACTAGATCCTGCCTTAGCTATGCATCATTTGATAGTTACTCCAGGTGCCAAGACGGTAACATAGAAACTTCGTAAGATGCATCCCCAGGTGGCATTACTTGTAAAAGTAGAACTTGAGAAATTATTGGATGTTGACTCCATCAAATTGATTGACTACCCTGAGTGGATTTCTAAGCTTGTACCTATCAGCAAACCAAATCGTAGCATCATAATATGTACAAACTTCAAAGATATCAACAAGGCTTGTCTCAAATATGATTTTCCATTGACAAACATTGATTTAATAGTGGATCTCATAGTCGGTCATGCAATATTCTCATTAATGGATGGATTCTTCGAGTATAATCAGGTCAAAATAACACCGAAGATCAATATTTACATGTCCTTGGGGTACTTTTTGTTGGAACGTCATGGCCCTCGAATTAAAGAATGTAGGTGCGACATATCAAAGAGAAATGACAACCATCTTTCATGATCTCATGCATGTCACCATGGAAGACTATGTTGATGACGTATTGGGCAAATCAACTACCAAGGAATCACATTTGGATGTTCTATCAGTAGTTTTTATCGTTTGGAAAAGTACAAAGTTAGACTAAATCCCAATAAATGTGTGCTTGGGATGACCTCTAGTAAAATCCTTGGATCTATTAGTCATTATTTTACTTATATTTAGAAAAGATCATTTTAATTTAATTTCATTTCCTTTCTATAATTAAGATGTGTTTGAGATTATGCAAACATAAAATAGAGAATGGTCAAACATTACTCTTAAGATTAACATATACTTAAACAACTCCGAGAGAAGTGGTGCCAAAGATAAGTTTGGGGTATGGGTTAATAAATTTACCTTTCTTTAACTTACTTTTTAAAGAAGTTTGTTTACATTTAATAGTTAAAAAATATCTATCTATCTATCTATCTATATATATATATATATATATATATATATATATATATATATATATATATATATATATAAAAGCAAAAGTAGCAAAGCCACCATAATTAAATTATATAAAAATATAACATTACAAAACCTGGTTCAAACGAGCATACCAACATGAAAGAATCGGGAAGAAAACCTCTGGTTGTAGCTTGAGAAGTTACAAAATATTCTTACAAAAGCATCCCAAAAGATGGGCACAAAACATATATTTTACAATGTCTTAACCAAAAGAGAACCTTTCCAAAATTACAACAACCCCTATCACATAATCAGAACCAGACCCTCATGGTCATACATAGCATTTTACAAATTAAAACCAACATCGAATAGTGATCTAATCACAATTTTGCAAGGCTTGCATGAATAATGAAATTGAGATCACTTTAGTCAAAGATTAGTCCTTTATCACACTTTGTAATTGAAAGCAATACGGGAAAATTTGTGAATTGGTCATAGTTATTCCTTATCTCCACCTCAAATGATTCACATCCCATGTTAGCTAAGCAATTTGCTAACTTGTTGTCCTCTCTGTAAGTATGTGTGATTGAGAAAGTTTGAAATTTATTGATAATGTTCCAGATTAGTTGCATGATATTTCTTAGATGCCAATTATGAATTTTCCTTTCTTTGCATGTATTCACAATGATTGAAGAATCTCCTTCAATATGAATTTTTGAAATGCCCAACTGTAAGCCAAGTTCCAAACCAAGCAAAAGTGAATGTGCCTCGACCAAATTATTTGAACCTATCGGTAGGCAAGATGATTTCAAGGCAACCACTGATCCAACTAAGTCTCTAAAACATATCCCTGCACCTAAAATATGTGGATTTCCCTTAGATGCTCCATCAAAGTTTAGTTTGATAAAGTTTGAAAGTGGAGAGCGCCATTTAACTTTGCTCCTATCAATCTTTAAATCTGGTCCTATAGTACCCCTACCCTGTTCAGACCCTTTTTTACCTTGTTGACCAAGGTTGACTTTTCAATGGTTTACGTGGATGGTTGATTTATTGTGATTGTGATGTGTTATTATGGTATTATGCTTTGGAGTGTAATTGGTAAATATGATTGTGCATTACTGCTCATTGAGGAATAGATATTGATTAGGCGTTATTGCTTATTGATGAGTAGTTGTAAACTCTGCTTCTGCATTGTACCTTATAAATGATGAAATGTCAAGTTTATATATGTTGTACTAACGATGGACTAACACATTTGCTTCATGTGCGAGTTGTTTTATATATATGTCATCATGTTGTGTGAAAGTGTATGGGGTGCGAGGAGATTGTAGGATTTTGCCAAGATCAAGGGCACAATGAAAAGCATAAAAAGAGAGACAATAGAATGACAAGAACAAAATTGTATTCTCATCAATATGTAAATGATCAACTGCATTAACCAATACAATGAATATAGGCCTGCATATATAGGCAAGGCCATATGGATGTACGAGCACACAATTATGACATGTGGCTCAATGAGAAACAAGGGTAGGTAAGAACTACTAGGGGTAGGTAGGAGAAATAATATAATATTCCACAAGAGGTGGATGACCCATTGAATGTGGAGTGTAACAACAAAACAAGACCATAAAAGGTGGAATTTCTCCTACAAGCTCTATCGCTATGTGCACACTTCCCTAAGTGTCTCAAATCCAAACTACAAAGAGATGCATTATCCTAAGTTAACTTAAGTAAAGTGTAATAATATCCAAAATAAATATTTATTTACACCAACACCCCCCCTTAAGTGCAACTTAGGGGAATGAAGATTCAAGTCAACAATGCAAGATGGGTCCCGGCTACTAGGCCATGATAGGTACCCATGTAATGTTCCATCATCCATGTCAACTGAACCTTTCCCTTCAACCTCTACTTGTGTATCATCACCTATGTAAATGTGAGGTACCTTAGATGGCTCCAATGAAGAAAACTGCTCCTTTGTAGAACCCATGTGATATGAAGCACCTGAGTCAAGTATCCATTGCTGTGAAGAACCTGTTGTAGCCACAAATGCTTGCCCTTTCCCCTTAGAATGTGAGGAAGAGGAAGGAGATGAATCCTTCTTTGTGTAGGCGGATGGCAAGTTGATGTTGTTTTTCTTAAGAATATTAGTTAACTCATCAACTTGTTTTGTGTGGCATCGATGCTCATCATGACCATACTTCTTGCAATATGCACAAGTTGGTTTATCCTTCTTAGGTGGTGTCCCCTTCTTGGAAGAGGATGAAAAATCGCCTTGTGATGGAGAGGATGATTGTCCTTTTTCCTGTTGTGGCTTAGACTTGGATTGCTTCTTCTTCTTGTTGGAATCTTTGCCTTGACTTCCTTAATTCCCTTGATTAGCCACCAAAGCCTTGGACTTTGAAGACTTGAGAAGCCCCATGTTCAACAACTTAGATTGTTCCAATATCAACATTTCTGTGAAAGCATCAAATGAAGGCATAACATAGGAACTCCCCACTATCAAACGATGAGTTTGGAAGCTAGACACAAATGCTGGATATTCTGGTGCAAGCTTGTCCAACAAGTTGAATATCAACTGAGCATCTTTTTTGTCAATTCCACAATCCTTAAGCTTTGCTCTTAGCTCATTTGATTTGGTGACATAATCTTGGATTGTATCAAAACTCTTGGGATCCAAGTTGGTGAGCACATTGTCAATCTTATAACCTCTGATTTCATCAACTTGACCATACAATTTCTGAAACATATCCCAAGCATCTTTGATTGTAGTACACTTTTCAATATGAAAGATGAGGTCATTTGATACATACTTGCGTAAAGTTCCAAGAGCCATGCAATTCTTAGTGAGCCATTCTAATTGAGCATTAGGATCAGCCTTAGGATCAGGTGGTGTTGCTATTGTTCCATCTATGTAATGCGTGAGACCCTTTTCCATTAATTTGCTCCATATTTTAATTTTCCATGATGCATGATTATGTGGAGTTAAAGGTGGAAATTTATGAGGACTCATTGCAACAAAAAATGAAAGAGCACAAAGAGAGGCACAATCACACAAGACACCCCCCCAAATTCACTCAATCAAAGAACCCCCCCCAAAAGTGACGATTTGGCACTTTATACTTAGTGCGTATACAATGGGCCACTTGCAAAAAATGGCAAAGTGGGCTTCTGATTTCAATTTTACAACTGCCTCAATAAGGCCAAAAGAGACTCAAACTAATAATGCAAGAGATCTAAACTAAGATCCAAGCACTTTACAAGTACCTAATAGGCCAAATAAGACCAATATCTGAAAGTACAACTTCCACTCAAAATCTCTGAAATCTAATCATAGATTATGAAAGTAGACAAAAAAACATGCACTTTCAAAAAAAAGGGCACCTGAAAAGGAGGTCGTATGAGCTCAAACGAGGCCTTTGAAGTTGCAGAATTGGGGATTGGACAGGTACAACTAAGAAAATCCAAAAATTCCAAAAAACCTGTGCACCAAAATCAGAAAATAACCACACCACTGCGAAGAACACGAAATTTTAGCCCATTTCAAAAAAAAATTGCACCAAAAAAGGAGCAAAAATGAGCAAGATATGGCCTTTCAAAATTGAACTGCAAAACTAAAAAGCTCAATGAAGAGGGGGTCAAAAAATTTCAAAATACTGCTGATGTGGTGCTGATGTCAGCAAATGATGGGCTTAAATTTGACGCCCGTCTGACCGTCACAAAAACTTCATCTCCCCCTATGTGGCATCTGTACCGTACAGACATGCTGATGTGGCACTGTGTGACTAGGCAATGAGTTGGCGTACGGATGTTGACCGCGGGCCAGTGGCCGCTTGCCACGTGGTGGGCGTGGGTCCGCCGGTTTAAATAACTATCGGGGTTGGTGGCGACGCCGACGGCGGGGTCGGGAGGTCCCGGCAGTGCCACAGAGCTGGGCGACGCGGGCGCTGCGGATTGCGTAGGCGGCGAGCGGAGCGGGGCGGCTGGGCGGCACGGGAGCTGCAGGCTGCGTGGGCGCTGCAGACTGCGCGGACGATGAGTGGAGTGGGGCGGCCAAGAGCTGCGCGGGTGCTGCAGACGACGAGCGAAGCGGGGCGGCCGGGAGCTGCGCGGATGGCGAGCGGAGTGGGGCAGCCGACGGCTAGGCAGTGCTTGCTGGGCTAAGGTCTTTCGCGGGCTACCAGCGGCGCTACTAGCGGTGGCCGTTGGGCGGTCACCGCTGGGGCTGCACAGAGGATGATGCTGACGCAACACGGACCTGCAAGGCCTGCAGAAAACGATACGGCGGGACAGGGGGGTCGTATCGCCCAAATTGGGCAAAAGATTCCTCCACCCCCAAAAATTGATTTTCACCAAAAAAGGTCGAATTTATACTCGATTTTTATGGAAACGGCCTCTCGGACATGATGGTGAGGTCGAAAATGCTCCAAGATGCCTCCAAAAAATGCAGTTCCTCAGATCCGAAAAATAGAAGCCTTCCACAATGTCTCCAAAAACTAATCAATGAAGCCCCAATGACTCTGATACCATGTAGGATTTTGCCAAGATCAAGGGCACAATGAAAAACATAAAAAGAGAGACAATAGAATGATGAGAACAAAACTGTATTCTCATCAATATGCAAATGATCAACTGGATTAACCAATACAATGAATATAGGCCTGCATATATAGGCAAGGCCATATGGATGTACGAGCACACAATTATGACATGTGGCTCAATGAGAAACAAGGGTAGGTAGGAGAAATAATATAATATTCCACAAGAGGTGGATGACCCACCGAATGTGGAGTGTAACAACAAAACAAGACCACAAAAGGTGGAATTTCTCCTACAAGCTCTATCCCTATGTGCACACTTCCCTAAGTGTCTTAAATCCAAACTACGACGAGATGCATTATCCTAAGTTAACTTAAGTAAAGTGTAATAATATCCAAAATGAATATTTATTTACACCACCAGAGATGATTTTCTGTCACTCATTTCGGTGAGACACAGAACGTCACGATTCTCCTTCACCGTTGTGTTTACCGTGTTTTGTGTATATATATGTATGCGTGGTTCGGTGATGCAGGGAATTGCAGGTACAAGGTATCGTCTCCACCTGGCTTCACAGGTTTGAGTGTACCTAATTAACCTAATGGAAGTGGAGGAGGTAGTTATAATGTCCTAATGTTAACCCTAGCCTTGTTCATGGTGGGAATTGCCAGTCTTTTGTCTACCATGTCAGCTCGCCAAGTAGGCCACCTTTTTGACGTTGATATGTGGATCATGTCTTTATCTTGTTTAAGTTGAGTTTTGTGTGTTATGCGTTTGGTGTGAGTGATTATGCCTTCTTGAGTAGTTAATGAGTATTAATGTGTGTCTTGTTGATTTAAGGGAATTAAGAATAAATTACATTAGAATCATTTTGTGGTTAATTAGTTAATCAATTATTTTAATTGTCTAGTTTGACTGAATTTTGGATTATTAATGAAAATTAAATTATGTTTTAAATATTGTTGTTAAAAAAAAAAACACAGAAAGAAAGTTGATTTTAGTTATTAGTTATTAAATTATTATTCACTTTTGTGTTGAAAAGAAAAACAAAAAATAAAAGAATAATAGAGATGGGTTTATATATGTCATGTTAATTTTTTTAATAAAATAAGATTTTCGATGTTTATTAAAAAGTGGAATTTTGCCCTAAATGGAATTTTTGGAAAAAAAATTGCTTTATATTTTAAATTTTTTTGTAAAAAAGGGGGATTCTTCTCTGGTTGGAAGGAAATTTCTCCTCTTTGTTGGTTGTGGGGGTTTGGTGTGAACCCTGGTATTTGGGAGGATTGGGGGATGGCTCTTCTCAAATTCTCTTCTAGGAAAGTTCTGCAGGTTGGCTACCTGAAATTCTTGCTTGTTCTTTTGTTTTTTAAATTGTCTGTGATTGTGCAATTAATTGTTCATTTCTGTTGGGGAAAATTTGGTTTTTGGGTTATGAGTTTTCCCCAATCTGTTGTTTGGGAAGAAAAGAATTAATCAGTTTGGTATTTATATCCTTATTTCAGACTTTATACGTTTTACTCTTTTATTTTGTTGTAACAAAATCCATACCCAGTTTTACTTGGGTTGTTGTTAAAAAAAATCCTATTCTTGAACTTTCCAATTGGGAAATTTTGTTAAAAAAAAAAAATAGATTGAATATAATACCCTGTTGTTTGTGTTTGTCTATGAGAACAAAGATTTTTAATAAAATATACATCTTTTGTACCACTGTTGATTTTGATTTTTATTGAGAGGAATTTAAAAATAAAAAATAAATTAGAAGCCTACTGTCTCTAAGAACACAGAGATTATTTAGCAGAAATTTATTAAAAAAATAAATTAAAATATATATATTTTTTTAATATTAAAATAGTTCAGAACATATACATCATACTATCAGGTGCCCTATTTTTTACATATATTTTGCATTGTTTTTCTTCTATTTCCTACTTTGTACAATATCCTTTTTGGCATGTATATCAAAACAGGTTGTAGCCCTGTGTTAGATGACTATGTATTACAATATAAACAATATATAAGAAGGATTAATACAAAATGCCTCATAGGCCAATCTAAAGGTAACAAAAAGTAGTCACCCTGCTCACTGTTCGCATGTGCCTTTCTCCCCAGTTCTAGGGGGAAGCACCTCTGAATCTTTAAGTTTGATCTTTTGCATGTATTGAACCAAGGCCTCGATCTCCTTCGGATGCAACATATCCATATGTTTCTTGAAGTACTGGACATATTGGATATTTTCCTTGTAAATCTGCAGAGCACCCTCACGAACCAAGGTCATGAATCTGTCTTTAGAGATCTCCAAGACAACAAAAACCTGTGACATAATAGAGAAATGTGTGAGTTTATTATTAAATTCAGTAAGCCTCCTCCTCTTGTTCTGAAAAACCTCTCCATTTCTTTCCTTCCAAAGAAACCACAACACCTCACAAGAAAAGACAAACCAGAACCAATTCATCTTAAGGTCAAAGGATTCTACAAAACTAGCAACGACCTCACTCCATGAAGGACTATGTCGGTGGTTCCAGACAATAGAAGGGCCAAGAAAAATGGACCACACACCACAAGAAAACTCACACTCAAAAAATAGGTGCTTAAAGGATTCTTGGACATTACACACAACACACTTAATAGACACGAGACCCTCAGCAGATAAAAAGGAACTAACAACTAGCATTTTTAACAAAAGGAGCCATCTAAAACGTGACTTTTTAGGTTCAATGGGAGAATGCCAAAAGAAATCAAAAACAAATTGCCACCTGGACTTAGGCAAGTCAAAACCCCAACCTTGATTAACTCTAGAGAAGATTGAGTAATCCTCCTTCAGCATCAAGTAAATCTATTTAGTAGAAATTTCCAAAAATGGAAAGCCATCCAACCATTTAAGTTATTTTAAAAAGGAGACAGTATCCAAGATCTTACGAGGGAAAAAACAACCTGTAGCCTTACCAATTAGGGAGTATGTTTTCTTTTGTGAAGTAGAGATCTCATATTTAGACTTAATCTCCATCCAAGAGCCAAGTGGGCTGCCAATCCATACATTGCTAATCAGACATATACCTTTATCATTCCAAATCTTAGCAGAGTAGCTTTGAGTCAAAGCAAGGGGTTTATTGTTTAGGTTCACCCCCCACCAAATAGATCTATCCACAACAACATATGCTGGAGAACTGTCTATTGCATCCTTAGAGGGGAGTAACCTCCTTACCTGTGACCATCCCTTCCATAGTGAAGCAAATACATTGGATCCAAACACTTTCATACTATAATCCCCTAATACAATATCACATAAAGGGATATTCCTCCATGTTTTACCTTTCTTAACAACTGACCTTTCAATATTGTTTCTTATCAAGACCTTCCAAGGTTCATTACCGTATAGGGCTTTTACAATCTATTTGGAAGCTAAAGCAATGCCATGAGCCCTGATATCCTTGACACCTAATCCACCCATACATCTAGGTCTGCAACACCGATTCCAGTTCACACAGTGTCTCTTCTTGTGCCCCATCCCATCAGACCATAAAAAGTCCCTCATAATCCTCTCAAGCTTATTGGTTTGATAATTGGCAAACACCCATGCAGAGGCACAATATATATGATGTGAGGAGAGAACCTTTTGAACAATCTGCACTCTGTCAGAAAAGGAGAGCATGTGGGTCTACCATTTAAGATGTTTCTTTTCAATTTTAGAGTATATCCATTGCCACATATCTTGAGTAGTCAGACTAATAGCAAAGGGAACACCAAGATATCTTACATTAGAGTTCGGTCCTGCCCATTTCCAACCTTTGCATGGGATCCAATTTGGGGGAATCTTAGACCATCCGAGCACTATAGATTTGTGGGGGGCTATCTTAGCACCAGAGGCCAAAGAAAAAAACTAGAGTCTCTCCATGGCATTATCAAATTTATCCTCATTCAAGGATAAAAATAAAGCAGTATCATCAACAAATTGAGCATTAATCAGATCATCAGCATTAGGAAGAGTAAGACCTTTGATAGGGGCCCAAGTTCCGGGGCCCTTAGAATGTAGTAAACAACATCCGCGGTAATGAAAAACAAGGTCGGGGCAATGGGGCACCCTTGCCTTATAGACCTCCTTAGTGGGATAGGTTCAGACATATCACCATTAACCTCAACGACTATGGAGGAGTCTTTAAGTCTATCCATTTACAAAAGTATGAAGGAAAACCAAAAGCATGTAACATTCCTCTAACAAATGGCCATTCAATTCTATCATATGCTTTCTCAAAGTCCAAAAGAACCATTGCAACATTCTGATTATCATCTTTGGCCCAGTGCATTGCCTCCCAACTGGTAACCAAATTTTCCAGAATATATCTATCTTTTATGAATCCGGTCTGTGTGGCAAAGATGAACTTATCTAACAATCTAGCAATTCTCCTTGCCAGTATTTTTGCAATAATTTTATATGAGATATTCAATAAGGTGATAGGTCTCCATTTTTTAACTAGAGTCTTATCCCCACCTTTAGGTAACAACTTGATAACACCTTTATTGATATTTTCTCCAAGGGAACCTTGTGTAAAAACATCTTCATATAATGCTAATAGTTCCAGGCTTATCCACTCTAAGTGCTTCTTATAGAACTCAACAGGTAGACCATCTATCCTTGGAGACTTGCCATTGGCTAATGAAGTGATAGAACTTTTGATTTTTCCAGAGAGATCTTATGACTCAGAGCCTTAGCATCATTGCAAGAGATTTTCTTAGGGATTAGCAATAAACATTTCTCTAGGGCCTTCTGATTACTATCCCCATGCTTAGAAGAGAAGAGACTATTATAAAAATTGAAGAATGTCTCTTTGATGGCTACCATATCATTAGTGATTAAGTTGTTGACTTGAATGTCTTCAATAGGTTCTCTCTTATTTTAACTCTGATAAGATTGAAGAAATAACTGGATCCCTTATCTCCACCTTTAATCCAATTCATTCTAGCTCTAACCTTCTGCCCTTTGATCTTGAAGTTCTGCAATTTCCTTAAAAGTTCTTGACCAAGGACAACTCTCCTTCCAACCTAAGGTCATTCCCCTTACTCTGAAGTTCTTATTCAATCTCATTAAGCTTGGTTTGAAGAAAGGACTCCTCCTTAGACCTGTCCATAGCATACTTCTTACCAATAATCTGAAACATTTTCCTCCAGGAAGCAGTGAGGTTCTCCCACTGCTCCCTTGGTCTGAGATGGGAGGAGCAAACTTTAGTCAGTTGAGAGACCATCTTAATAGCTTCTGCATTATCCTCGTCATTGAGCAATGAGACATTAAGTTTGAAGCCATTTTCCCTTTTATGTCTAATAACAGAGGAGGGGTCAAGGTCTAG